>NW_015112858.1:386624-433631 GCF_001443285.1 Poecilia latipinna | reverse complement strand
AAATTATGGAAAATCAGTCCATATATTCAATGTTTTTCTAGCCATTTTATAACAGGTGTTCTATCTGTCATACCTCCTCAATCCAGCATACCTTGTGGTAATTCGCATGCGCACATCGATGTTACGTTTCTTATAAATCCGTCATAAATGTAAAAGTTTCATTTTGTGTGTTTTAGTTCTCAGACGTTTACGATAAATGAAAAGAAAATTAAATAAGAAAAACATTTTTTTTCTTATTTCCACTGCGTGGAAATAACTAGATTTTTCTTATTTAATAAGCAGAACGTGTTGTTCTGCTTGTTGCCTAACAGCTTCGGTAAGCATCCAGCGTTATTCATGTGCTTTTTTTTTTTTTTTTAGGACGTATTCCGTGCAGTTTTCAGCATTATTCGTGTGCTTTTATCAGATCACAACCAAATTTGTAGTCAAACAGTATTTGTAGTAATAGTGAGACTAAATGGGAATGTCTTGTTTACAGTATGGTAACGATATTGGAAACAGCAAAAGTCATTTATGTTAATATGTTTGATTAAAATAGCAGCTTAATTAAATAAAATTTACCGTAAACGTCTGAGAAATAAAACACACAAAATGCAACTTATATGACGGATTTATAAGAAATCTGCTGAGCAAGCAGTATGTAACGTAACATCGATGTGCGTATGCGCATTACCATAAAGTATGCCGGATTGACGGGTATGACAGAACACCTGTTCACAGACAGGACCAACATGCTCTCATAGAATGGCAGTTAACCAGGTGAGGCTCAGCTCGCTGCTGCCTCACTGGCTTCGCTTCTGAGCATTTGAATGGGAAAATGCGAAAATCCAGCGATTTTGAAGAAAAAAATCATCAGAATTGGTTAAGCTAAGTAAAAAATAGGTACTTTATAGTACAAACCACAGAGTGAAAATAGCAATATAAATGATTTTATTATTATATATTTTTCCATGATGACAGCCTCCCCTGACCCGCACGTCACTGGTCCTCAATGGCAGAGACCAAGACCATCAAGAAGTGGTCTTGAAACCTATCTCGACATCAAGACCTGTCTCGAGTACTGCAACACATGCAAGGCCTATGCCGAAGCCCATGGTGAAATATTTTAAGAGACGCATGTTACTCCGTGGCTGGTCTGAATCCAGCTGCCTTTCCTTTTCCTTCTCTATTTTCTTCAGCTTTTCGGTCAGCTGTTGCACTTTTTGCTCCAGTGCCTTGTTTTCTTGAAACAATTTGACAATTTCCTTGTCCATTTCCTTAAACCGCTTGTCGTATTCAAGCTTGATCTCTGCAAGTTGAGTCTTTAGCTCTTTGTTTTCTTCCATGGCCATTTCTGGACAAACAAATCACAAACAAGCAATGTGGTATGACCATAAGATATCCTAAATGTTCAATATTTTCCTGGTTGTTACCTAGAATTCAAGAATGCTGCTTTATGATGTCACACACAGAAGAGCATGATGTCACAAATTGATGTAACTGCCTCAGCAGAACAACTAGAAACTTCTGAAGTCTGAATAAAAACAATTTGTATTTTCTATTTCAAATTGTGAAACTAGGGAAAAAAAAACTATATAAACATAAAACATTTTATACCAGTTATCAATGAATATATGAATTACTTTTGAGCCAGTGATATTTATCATACATGTCATATGTGACGGCTCCTCTTACTCGTCCCATCATGCACACAGCGGAGGCCAGTCAGTTGGATTTTAGATGATTTACTGCAATTGGTGGTTGACAAACACAAATGGCGCAGTTAGCCTCCCTACTGGTCAACTTATCTATCACAGCAGAGCTGAGTTCCAACAAAATATTTTCCGTGACATGTGATCATATAATGGTTTCAGAACACAAATCAATTTAAAAAAAATCTATTGAATACAATTTGTTTTAAAAAAAAAAATAAATTAGAAAAATAAATACAGTCAAAATTAATCATTAAATTACTTGAGAGCGCCCTCTGGTGATTAGCAGAAAATAAACCTGGCCATGTCATGTCGTCATAGAAACAAATAAAAAAACAAACTGGCTAACATAAATGACAAACTGACAAACATAACTGACTACATAAATTACTGACATTTAATGTAACATAATGACCTGCAATTGGTGGATGACAAAGACAAATGGCGCAGTTAGCCTCCCTACTCGCCAACTTATCTATCTGCATACTGTAACAAACCTCCAAGTTACCCTTTGAACAAACCTCCAACATCACTCAGAAGAGAACCGGATTTGTTGACTTACCACAGCAGATCGCTGAACAGACTGCGTGGAATTCTCGGTTTCTCATCTAATTTATACGCAACCAGTAGGGGGCGCCAAAAACCACCCACTACAGGACAACTATGAAGAATATTTTAGCAGGAATTTCATTTGTATCTTTAATACTCGTTACACTGTCTTTAATCAAATAGTAGAAATTAATTGCATTAAGAATTAAAAATAAATAAATAAATAAATAAATAAATAAAAATAATAATACAATTTAACTTTCATGTGGAATATTTTCCCAAATCATCTGTTCAGCAAACTAGGGTGTCTAAATTTGTTGTTGTGTTGTAATTTTTAAGTTAGAAAATATCCAGTCAAATTAGCTAAGTTTCATCAGCAGGTTCTGTTGCTGCATAAAAACAAACCATTACTTCTACCTAGCTGGGTTGATAAAAATATAAATTTGATAAGCCAGTTACTCCATAGTAATTGTGAATGGCATACCTATGAGTGTTTTATGAACAACAATAACAGATATATCTCAAAAAGAATTTGGATTGGTCAATAGGCCTGTCTTTATAGCTTACATTCCTTCCTACCCATTTTCTTAAAATAGTCTTGCCTGTCATTGCTAATGACCTGATTAAAGTAGTAACTCTTCCCTCTCATCAGGTGTTTTCCCCCGGACTTTGAAAACAGCAGTTATCAAACCACTGAAGAACAATCTGGACAAATCACTACTGCAGAATTACAGGCAGATCATGACATGTTACTGAATCGACTGAGAGTTGGGCCCGACTCTGTGGTCCAGTATTCAACTGGTTTGAATCTTACATAAAGCACAGATATTTATTTGTTTCAGTAGGTAACTTCTCATCAAGGTGGACAGATGTCAGATGCGGGGTACCGCAAGGTTCAATCCATTAAAGAGCTGATGTTGTATTAATATTCCAGACTTAAATGTTGATGACCTTAAGAGGTTTATTTGCTTTCACGTTGTGAAAGCAGCACTGAACGTCTCAAAGAACTGTCTAATGGTATCACTTCATGTCAACCTAAGCATTTTGTCAATGGAAATTAACGTTAACAGTAGTGAGTCATTGGAACCAGACAATGTGTTATTTGGATAAGAGCTCAAATGCAAGTGTCTTAAATTATAAAATAACAAAATAACCGAATGCTACATCCGCCAATGCTTTTGTGATTTTTGAAAAATTGATATTCTGATGACAATTGTGACTCAGCATATTGTTCTGGTTTCATCAGCTCATTCTTAGTCACTTCTTCCCCCATTCACTTTCAGTTCAACTCAGCAGTTTAGTTCATTGAATTTCCAAAAGCTGAAAACTAAATCAGCCTTAAACCAAAATTTTTTTGTTTTAGATTTCAGGCGTCCCAAGGTGTTTTTATAGAAAATTAAACTGTAATTCTGATTTATTCTTCTGTTAGGTGGGATGTTGTACTTGTAGCTGCGTCTGAGGTTTTTACCGGTTGCCTTGCGTTCATCGCTGTGTGTTCGTTTTTTGTTACAGACAGCACTGACTGTTGTTGGGGCAAAGGTAGGGAACAGGAGCAGAGAACGTTCCCTCATAGGTCCAGATGTGGCTGCTTTTTATGTGGACAAGGTCTTTATCCTATGTAGACCTGCTAATGAGCCTTCAGTCCTGTTCAGTTACATCACAGGTGTCAAACTCCAGTTCTGGAGCGCCGCTGTCCTGTAACTTTTAGATGTGCCTCTGCTGCACCACACCTGAATAGAATAATTAGGTCATTAGCAGGACTCTGGAGAACTGATCTACACATGGAGGAGGTAATTAAGCCATTTCATTCCAGCGGTTTTTGTACTTGTGGCACATCTACAAACTGCAGGACAGGAGTTTGACACCCCTGAGTTACATTATAATCACAATGCATGCTGTCAATGGCAACTGGAAAATGGTGCCAAAATAAATAAAAAAAGAGAACTTTGTAGCATAAATTTGATCTTTGGAGTTTTCCAGAAAGTAGCATTAAAATCTTATCCCCTCATGTTTTAGGTATCGTTAGCAATGACCTTTTGTGACCTACTCTCCTTTTGGAGGGTGTCTTCTGGACAGTCTGTCCATGATTTTGTGGGCCATACCTTAACATTTCTGTATCTTAACACGTCTTTAGCTGGAAGTCATAAGTATAAAAAAGAACAGAAAACCTTGGATTAATGAGGTTTTTTCCCCCTCAAAGAAACACCAATAAAAACACAGGCATTCAGTCTCAGGAGTTGTGAAAAGAGTAGAGCTACACCGATCCTATACTAGTATCTGTCTCAATATTGAAAAAGATTCTAGATCTGGTATTGTGACCATGTATGATAAGGGCAGATCTATTGTCTAATTCAATGATCTGTGATCTAAGCAACACCATGTTTTACTTTACATTATATTTCCAATTCATAATTTCACTTTCTGAACCTTTTAAAAGGTTTGTTGCAGTTTTTTACTTGTTTGACCAAAGTAGTCAAACTGGTTTTTGTCAGTTTATTTTACATTGGTTGTTATACTCCTAATTGCATTGACTGAACAAATGAACTTGTTTTTTTCCGTTTGACCAAGCTTGTGTATGTGTGCTGTACTAGTGCAGCAAATAAATGTTCAGTACATTTATGTAAAAAAATAAATAAAATCAAAACATGTTGTCATTGCAGAACCGTTTTTCTGTATTGGATCATATCGGCCGACACCAATGCAGATATCAGAGGTTCAGTATCGAGTGAAAAAAGTGGACTGCTGCATCCCTGGACAAAGGCAATCTCCTTTCTTCCTAGAAATTTGCTGCTAAAAGACGTTTTATAAAGACAAAAAGTCATACAGAATATTGGCTTTATTATGAAACCTGGGGCATTTGTTCACAGGAAGCCATCCTACATTTGTACAGACCCATGAAGCAAGTTGTTGTTGCAATCACAAAAACAAAAGGAGACACTGTGTCCAGAGCAGGCTGAGGTCGCCAAAACTGTTTTAATACAAAACTGAAGCATGTTTCGTTCCACGCAGCGTTCAGTGACCGTAGGAATTACGCCGCAGCGTTCTGATGGCTGCGTGACACTCGACACGCTCCAGAAACAAAACATGGAATATTGTTGAAAACGGTATCGTCGTGAAACCCAAACCCTGACGAGAATTCTAAAAGCAACTAAGCCCGACAAAAATATATTAAGTGTATAAACCCCCACCCGACCCCCTTTCCACCCTGCCCTCAGTCAACATTTAATATGGATTTCAGATTTCATTCACTTTGTTTTTGGAGCCGTCATCCAAACAGCTCAGTTAAAATCTGACCCTCAACGTCCTGCAGTCGAGTTTTAAACTGTGTAAAAACGTACTACATGTGTGAACAAGTGGCCTGGTTGGATTTAGTTAAATACACAGGGAGCAGAGACGAACCTCCATGAAAATCTCCACCGAGTTCCCCCTTGGCATGTTCCACTTTCAATCCAATAACAGTGGTAGAGGTTGTCTCATTTTTTATTTATTTTTTTAGAAAGACCAGCTGCAATATGAATCCTTCAAACTTCAAAACATGAGGAGTGGAGTTGGTGAACTTTGACCCTAGGAACAACCCTCCACCTCCTAGATACTGCGTTCCCAATTGAAATCCTACATTCCCCCTGTGGTGACTCCGCACACGTGTTCTGAAATCTTGTGTTGTGGTTGCAGAAGCCTCTGCCTCTTGCGCCAGCGAATGCTTCCTGGCAAGTAACCGGCGTTTAGCTAGATTTTAATCAAACCTCGACAAAAAACTGGCAAACCCAAAAAGAGAAGGAAAAGAACTAAAGAATCCGACATCTACAAGCAGACTCTTTTGGCCATTTGTTTCCAAACATACAATTAAAAAGGGAATCAAGCAAGTAACAGAGCAGCAACAACAACAAAAAAAAATCATCAGATCAAATCACATGTTGGCTTTTCTCAAAACGGCCAGTCTTGTCTTTCAGTGTGGAAATAATTGTCTTGATGTTGGAGGGGGGGAAAAAAAAAAAAAAAGAACAGTGGAGGACACACAGGGATGGATGAGGGAACTACACCACTCGTCGCACTTCGAAAAATCTCTTCAAGTAGTAAATCTGTCCGAGTGTCATGGCCACCAGAACGAGGGCTTCGAAGAAGGACCACAGGACCACTCTGCTGTTTGTGTTGTCGTTAACTAGTAGAAGGAAAAAATAAACAGGAGACAAGATGTGAGGATAACCTTTACTGCGTTCATCAGATCAAACGGCTCTTGAGTTTGTGTTCTTACCCGCTCTGTGTATCCTCTCGCGGACCTCCATGTACTCCTGCTCGTGCTTCACTGCCGTCATGGCGACGGCGAGCTCGTTGATCATCTCCTCCAGCTTGTTTTGATGAGCTGAAACGAGCAGCGAATGAGCCGTTAAACCCAGAAGGACGACATGCACAGAGGACATGCGTCAGGCTTTTACGCGGTACATGCAAAACCTTTCTTGCATCTGTGACACGATTCCTTTACATCTACAGTCTGTGGAGGAGTATTTGTTTCGCTTATGGATTTCATCTGCCTCACATTTAAATGACTGCTGTCAAACAAAAAAAACAAAAAAAAAAACCCACACTTGGATAACATGAAGAAATACAAAATGGACAGATGAGGCAAAAGTGGAACTTTTTTTTGGGAAAGACCCGCAACTTTTCAGAAAAGAGAACCATACAAACGGTGAAACATGGTAGTGGCAGTATGATGGTCTGGAGCTGCTTTACCGTTTTAAGACATGAAGTGATGAAACCATGATTTTTTTTTTCTCTCTAGAAGAAAAATCCTGAAGTAAACAAATGTTCAGATGTTTATGCAGCAGGTTCAACCCAAGCAAAACGGAAGGCTTCTGAGTGTTTCGGTCGTTGTGTGCACTTAAACCAGATCGAGATGCTGTAAAGTAACCTTACACCTTAAACTGACATTTGCATCAGTTAATTTCTGTCTGATGCTCTTTAGTAACCAAGAAAGACGAGCTAAACCTGTTGAAATCCATAAAAGAAGCAAATACTTTTTCATAGCACACCATTTTTCTGATACAGTGCAAACAGTCAAACCGTTAAAAAAAGAAAAACAAACATTAAGGCTGCCTCTGTTGCAAACATGTAATATTAGTTTACAATATAAAAACAAGACTGGTTAGAGAACTCCACGGTGCATCCCAAACTTAATGACAGTTTTCACTTATTCTGCCTTTCCCGTTTTTTTCCTACCATCCCAGCTGTCACCACCTATAAAGGAGGGAAATTTACCCAAAGTAAAGTCAAAAAAGAAATTCAAAAGATAAAATCTTTAAAATAGAAATAGCATGACAAAAAACGGGCCGTGTACTCAAGCGTGGCCGGTCTGACTACCTTCCGTCTCCATGTCCTGGCCTTTCGGCGCTTCTCCGATGTCGATGGTGAACATGACGATCTTGGGTGTCATGGTGGACATCTTGTTGCTGAAGCAGAACTTGTAGGTTCCGTCCATGTGTGCAGCAACGGAGTATTTCCCACTGGACTCTCTGTCCCCTTTGTAAATCTGTTTACCATCAGGCCCTGTTATCTGAAAAGAGAACGATATCTGGGTAAAAAGTATTGAAAGAGTGCAGTTTCACACCTACAAAACTTGCTAAGCCTGGTGGTAGGGGGCACTACTGTGTTCGAGTTAAACAAAAAAGACCAAAAACTCAAATTGTGTAAAATAAAAACACCTGACCTCAGTCTCCCTACTTATCTGCATACTGACCATTCTATGTTGCCATTGTGCTTCCAACCGTTTCACTAACTAGAGACTTGTTAACCCATCTTGATGGTCCATCAGGCTTATGAAACACTGTATGGGGCAGATATATAGTAAATTCTTTTTCGACAATTTTTATTGCCATTGTACATCCATCCATCCATCCATCCATCCATCCATCCATCCATCTATCCATTTTCTTTACACCCTTGTCCCTTAGTGGTGTCGGGAGGGTTGCTGGTGCCCATCTCCAGCTATTGTTCCGGGCGAGAGGCGGGGTCACCCTGGACAGGTCACCAGTCTATCGCAGTTATACATCCACAAAAGCACAATAACACTCTCAAATAAAGGCCCACTCACCTACAATCTCAAAACTGATTTTCAGTAATGTTTAAATTTTGTGGAAGGTTTAAAAGAAAATGACAGGGGGGAAAAAAGTGAAGTAGTGAAAATTTTACCCATGTATCCATCGCTGCTACGTCTTAGGCAAAAATGCCATTGTTTGGATTTCTGGTGATCCAAATCTTTAGTGAGGAGAGAGAACTACTTGTGAGCTTTACTCAGCAGCCTGTGGTCTCTCACTCTTGCGATAATACAATGACGGTGTCTATATTTCTTCAATGTCATCTAGATCTGATGAGAGCATCTGCTGCCAATGGACTGTCCAACATTACGTTAACATAAAATGCAAGTTCCCAATAGTTGACATATATTAGCCAACAATTATCATGCTCCAGTCAACATGAATACTGCACTCTGGTATCATGCAGTGAGTAACGCAGGAGTTACCCTTACAGCCATTTAGAATATTTTAATAGCAATTTATTCCAAGTTTTAACATCTTATAAATGGAGACCTATCAGCATAGATGCAACTCTGGTTAATAAATTATGACTAATGGAAATGAGTAAGAAATTGATCACTTTATCAGTGGGAGGAACTCAAATCATGACTCATTAGACATCTCGATGATCCATGAAACTGTTGGAAAAATATTCTGACCAAAGTGAATGCTTTTGAAAGAGCTCTGTATTGTGTGACATCTGGTGTAAAACTAGCAAAAAAGGACATTGAACACACAGTGAAACACTGTGGTGGCAGTGTGATGGTCTGGGACTGCTTCGGGACCCGGATAACTGTTACTGAGTGATGAATTCTGCTTTTTAATAAAAAAATAAAATAAAAGTTTAGCCATCAGTCAGCATTGGCATAGTCAAAGTCTGAACTTAAATCCTACCGAGATGGGCTGACATGATCTAATAAATGATCCGCTACTCATTTTAAATGAGTAGAGGAGTCCATGAGTTAAATCTCACTAAAATACAAGATCACTTTGCAAGAGGGAAACAGTTCATGGTGAACTGAATTGTCTCTAAACACCCTCCAAATTGATTGAACCATTTTATCATCAAACTGTTAATATTTTTATTCAAAAATTCCTCCACAACAAACTCAGCTATTTTTAACCAAATTTATTGTTGTATTAGGGCTGCACAATAAATCAATAATACGTATATCGCAATACACAGGTGACATCAGCAATAATACATCTCATAGAAAGATTAATATTCAATTTATAGATTGTTCACGGAACACCAATCCAGAACCGCAAAGCATCCTGGGGGATGTAGGCAGAGTAAAGTCTTTAGCCACTCAACCTTTCAGCCGACTCGCTCTTTCATTACCTAGCAACAACCTGTTGAGTAACTTGCGCCGCAGCAGTTTAAGGTTTCCTCACAGTGCCTAACGGCTTAAAAATAAAACTGTGTATAGTGAAAACTTCAGATATTTAAAACAAACAAAAACACACAAAACACTATAGACAAAACACTGATCTCATGATACGATTTTCAGTCATATAGTCCAACCCTATGTTGTATAATATATTTATTCAATGACAAAAACACCAACGTTCCAGTTTCAAATTGCTAGAAGACACTGATAAAATTACATTACTGTCAGTCTGGTTTTTGTACATTCAGAGCTACTTCTATGAAGCACACATTATTGGAAAATAGACTACCTTTAATTTTTCAATCATGCACTGTACAGATTGGTAATCAATATACTTTGTGAATCTTCACCATCATCAAGTCTATCTTGATATGGTTCAGTTTTGATGGACAAAACAATAGAGAAACAGAGAAATTGCCCACTGACCAGAATCAGATTATTTTCAGTTAAACAGCCCTTGATCAGAAACTGGAGAGTAAAAAAAAAAAACAAACAAACAAAATGAAATCTAATTTGTCTCTCACTGCGCCATTAAAAGTCTCTTAACTATACACTTAAACACAGAATGAAAAAGTCAGACAGGAAGTTCCGAGATTAAAATTTTTGTGAAACTTCATCAAGACACGTTGAGGGGTGAAGTCATTCATGTTGTGAGAGGGAGTTACATTTTTTAACCGAAAATGGCTGAATGGAGTAAAGGAAGGTTCCTCTGTTTTTCCCTTTGACATTTTAATGTCAAAGGAAGTTGGACATGGTGGCCTCTTTTAGGAAATCTCAAACTTTAGACTTTAAGTAGAGATCTTCACTCCACAGGGAAAAACATAGAGCCTGCCAGTCCGGTAACGCTGGCTGTGCAAAATGCAAAAACAGGAGTTAAAAATGTCACATTTGTAATATATTTTTCTCCCTTCAATAAAAGCCACAAATAAAAAACACCAGAAACACAACCCTGTTTTTCCAGCACAGAGGCAAGATTTCAAAAGTATACTCTAAAATCCATTTATCTTGGAGCTCAGCATTGTATCGATTTTGTGGAATCCATTAGTCTGCATGCTTCATTTTTTTTGTTTATTTATTTAGCACATGGTTATGCATTTGCTCAAACAAAAAGAAAACCATCACAATTTAATGAATGTATAAAAGCTAACATTATCAAATACCTTCTTATGTAAAAGTGAACGGCTGGATAAAGAAAGTCCGACTGACCCAGACCAGAAACAAGCAGGTGAACCCAATGGATGGGTCAGCTGCCAGTTCAGGTTACTAAGCAAAATTTATTATAAAGCGTTTATTTCTGATGAAATACGATATAAATTGTTATTTTTCCAGAGGTGTCGTTCCTTTCATGTGTGATTTTGAAGACCTTTCTGCTTGCTTCTCCTGCGAAATCTGGCAACTCTGACACGAATTTTACCAAATCATTGAGAGGTCGGCATATGGCAGCTGCCAGGGGGTTAAATTATATATATATATTTGGCTATTTGAGTTGGAAGCAAAACTCAAGAACACTTGTGGGAAGCAAAGCTGAACTTTATTTTAAACTTACAATTCAAAATATACTCCTAAATAATGTCTGATATAGTAGCCTACCCAGATATAATGCTAAAGCTGCATCCAATTTATCAACACTGCATCACCCTTGCAATGTCTTAACCACAATGGCGACTTTGTGATATATACAACGAGATAAATGTTAATTCCTTGCAATTGACTAAAATGCCATAAATAAATCCGGACCATAGGTACTTAGCTTCAGGTGACGTTTCACAGAGAGACAGCTAATCGCTAGCAGCTAACGTTAGCACAGGGCCTGTCGATCCAGTTCGGAATTTGAGTAGAAATAGCTCCAAGTCGTACACAATACACGGCTATGATAGTTGGATGCACTTGAAGAAGCATATTACCTCTACGTCGATGTCCAGGAAGCCTCCCTCGGCCACCTCGAACATGAGGCCCATCTTCGTGCCGGAGTTGACCCGCTCGTAGAAGCACTCTTCAGCATGAGCATCTATGCTAACAAAGTAGCCGGACGCGGTAGCACACAGAACGGCCAGCAAGACAACAAGTTCTGAGACGGTAAACATAATTGAAACGATGTGCTGAAAACACCAACGCTATAAGGAGTGTCTCCCTTTTTTTCTTTTTGTTTTACAGAACAGACAGGAAAACTGCCGTGTTTCCAGGAGCGGACAGTTGGAACAGGGAAGGAGCTCCACTCTACAGCCGTGTTCCGCTCTCTGACTGCCACGTACGGTTTATTAAACGGCAAGCTGTAAGGGCCAATCTTTACGGCAGCGCCTCAGGATGAGACACTTTACGACTTATATGAGAATTAATTTCCAAATCACAATAGAAAGAATTCCGATGAAAGTCTTGAATAAATTCACTGTTTTCTAATGGAAGTCATGATTAAAAAGCAAGTTAGTACGCAGAACCTAAATAACACAATGTTGGTTGATTTGATGAACAGTCTTTGTCATATTGTTGTGTTTTGTTATTGAAGTTAACCCTTAAAAGTGAAAATAATAATCATAACTCAAATTACTTTAAAAATTCTGACTTCTATTTAAGTGTTTTTGTTGCCTTTTGCTTCATTTGTCAGGTTAGTTTGATCTTACAAGACAATTATTTTATCACATATGAGCAGGATAATTTGGACTGTTTTCATTAAAGTAATTATTAAATTGGATATCACATGTTGCATTTACTCAGGTTATCTTAGATATTGACATTTCCTTGATCGTCTGAAATATTTAAGCAGGACCAAAGAATAGGGGTCAGATAATTTTTCACAGCACTTTTAATTTCAGGTGGCTACACAAACAACATACTTGTCACTTTATTATCAAAATGCAATGTATTACCTGTTTCTCAGATTGTTTTTAGCATTTAATCTCAAGTGCCCTTAAATCTATGACTGTCTTTTTGTGTTTTTACAATGTCATGGGGAACCAAAATTCAGTTTTATACTTCACTAATCTTATTTAAATCAAGAGTGAAAACTCGCCTGTTACCTCAGATTAAGATCAACTGAAACATTTTATAGTGTAGTTTTTCTTTTGCTGTGCTTATATTTGTTTTTCTTCTAATCATGTAAAGCACTTTGAACTGCCTTGTTGCTGAAAACGTGCTATAAATAAACTTCTGAAGAATAGAATATAATCTTTTTTATTTTCACATAATCCTCTACCCTCATAATATCATACACTTGGTGAAGTGCCAAAACCGGGAAAGGTTTATTCGGATTTAGTGTAATATCTGGTTTCAACTATCCTTATTGAAATATACTCAAACAAAATATATAAACAAGCAAAAGCTTGAGTCCAAGATTCAGCGGAAAACTGCTTCTTTAAAACTCCTAAAGACAATTATAGTTTGCTTGGATCTGACACACTCCGGAGTTAACTCTTTTTTTCTGATGAGCCGTCTCTCTCGCAGCTAAATAACATAAAAAAGGATTTTAGTGGGCATGCGCAACGTAAGGGTTATTGGGGCCTTTCATTTTAGTCACACCGTTTGCCGGTTAGGGGGCTCGGGCGGAGACTGTACAAAAGCTAACTTTATATCAAGGTTCTCAGAAAACGGACACTCACGGTAACAAAATCCGAGCAGCCTTTGTGGCGTCGCATGTTTGGTGACGTCCAACAGCCGACTGGCTGTGAAGTCTTCAGGGCCGAGGCCTAGAGACTTTTTGCAGCGGACGCTACTGTCATTTTATGTGGATGTCTAGCCAGTTTTCAGTGCCCGGTCTGATCGGGTGTTGTCCGATGAAGCACTTTATTGACTAGCTGAAGCGGAAACGGTCGCAAACGTTCGTCATCTTGTTGACGCTACCGCTAAGTGCCAGCGAGGAAGTAAGGAACGGAAAAAAAAATGACATCTCGGAGGTAAGGGGGGTGTAGGGGGGATTTTGCTGTCTGGAAAACAATGTCTGGTCACAATGTTAGCTGAGCCAGCTAAGTTTAACAGCGCTCAGCTGTTTGGGGTTCGGTTTGTTGGGGGTAATGAAGGTTCTGGAAGAAAAGCAAAGAGAGTGAAACAGTTAGCTTGGTTAGGTTGCCGGGGGCTGCGCTAACGGTCACTTGAAAAGCCCACTCTGAACATGTTCAGTAAACAATACTTTTTACTCTGTTTTCAGCAACTCTTTTCACATTCACACGTTTCCCTATGTATCATTTATCCGTGTGGGGGAAGGGGGGGGGAAACATATATTGGCTATTAAGATGAGCTTTTTATTCAATCTGTATGTAGTGTATAATTATATCAGGTATCACATCACTGAAACTCTGGTATTTATTAAAAATAAACATACAAATAAAATAAAGTCCGAAACTCTTAGATATTGCACTTACACTGAACATATTTAATTAATCGTCAGAAATAAAGTTTCAAAACTGAGGAATCCGATCATATCACATCAAAGTAAGATTTTACATTATTAGCATCAAGCTAATGTTGCTAATGTTTTTTTTTTTGTTTGTTTGTTTTTGCAAGCATTTAAAAGGTTTTGGAAGGGATGGTGAAAATTTTTTAACGAGTTGTAGCTGTCTTCGAAAGTTTATTTTAATCTCTTTCAAATAAGTTAATTTGCATGTAACTATTTTGAAGGTTTACGGCTTGTATTTCTCTTTCTTCAATTCATATTCATAAAAGTTCAAGATACTAAATAAATACCAATGAGTCTATGAGTGGGCACGTTTTTAAGGGTAGCCGTTGCATCTGTATTACATAATATGCATCAAAAAGACATTTGCTGAATGAAATGTCTTCGAGTCCTTTCAGTGATAGAATAATTAATATGTGTGAAACTTGAATAAGCGTGAAAGGTTGTGGCAGAGGGCTAAAAATATGACTTCCTCTAGGTTATGTGTTTAACAGAATAAGTTGGTCCCTGTTGGGTTTGACTGGAGTCGCAGACCTCTGCTCAATGAAGGTCCACTGGTAGACATGACAGAAACTGAGTCTGTTCTGGGAAAAATACCGAGTCAGCATCACATGCAAAATATCATCTCTGCTCAGCATACGTTTATATTTGGTCTGAATGGATTAACGGAAAATGCTGGTAAATGTTTCTCTGGCTAACATTTCGAAAACCATGTTGTGTTCAGCAATAATAATAACGTGAACATTTCTGAATAAATTTAAACGGGGCCTGCCAAAGTGTGCCCAGCGTTCTGATGCTGAAAATTAGCATCAATGCTACGTTTAGCTAACAATTACAAAATAGAATGTGGAGAGTCACAAGAATGTTAACTAACATGGACTTGCACCATTCAGTATATTCAAATTAATGCATAAGCTAAAATGATCTAAAATGCTAATGTTGGTGTGAATGCTGTCAGTAGCATGTGGGGCATCACTAGCATGTTGTCTGTCATTGACTTATTCCATTCAGTATAGTAAACATGGCTAATAAGTAAGAAAAATAGGTAAAAGCTTTTTTTAGGGAAAATGCTAATGCACTGCCTTGCAAAGCAACATCTCATTGCTTTGCAAGGCAGTGCATTAGTGGGCGGAGTGAAATGCTAATGTTAATGCACTGCCCTGCAATACATGGAAGGCACTGCCATGCAATGCCTTCCATGCATTGCATGAGAGGCAGTGACGGACTTCCTTTGAAAATCAGTCACTGTCCTCCGTATGTATTGCTATGGGTAGGCCCCAATAAAGAGACATTCTATTAGGTGTAGAACAATAGGTGCCTTCCATGAATTATAATAATAATAATAATAGCCTAATAAATAAAATCAGTTTCACCCTGAAAAGTAAGAAAAACTAGAAGTTTATATTTTGCAATTAAAGAAAGCTACTCTTAATAAAGTTCTATTTGCACATCTGTTGAAATATGTTTGTAATTTATTTATTAATTTGCATCCATCTCTGCCGGCCTATGATAATGCAGAGCAGCAAAAGCAAATGAGGAGGATTAGCAGCCAGCAACTGGTTGTATCATCTAGAACATTTTACTGTGGAATATCATTTCTGACACTTTTTTTTTAAGTAAGTGGTGTCCTGAAGAAGCCTGTTTTTAAATGAGAATGTTTTTGTGTGTGTGTGTGTGTGTGCGTGTGTGTTTGTGGCGCTATGGAGTCACAGCTATGCAATTAACTAGAAAACAAAACAATTTCTTAGGATTTTATTGTTATCTCAATAGTGCTACACAATATTATGAAAACAATTCCACCCCAAGTTACTGCCAGA
This sequence comes from Poecilia latipinna, assembly GCF_001443285.1. Classification (NCBI taxonomy): domain Eukaryota; kingdom Metazoa; phylum Chordata; class Actinopteri; order Cyprinodontiformes; family Poeciliidae; genus Poecilia; species Poecilia latipinna. The sequence continues at coordinate 417,731 of NW_015112858.1, read as the reverse complement.
ACTATATTGATAGTTCATTTCATGCGTTTGTGTTCTGGAAGATGTTTTCTTTTTTCTTTTTTTTTTTTTTTTAATGGGTAGTTATGGGAGTGATGCTTCATATTTTTCAAACTTAGTTCCCCATTTAAAATTGAATCCACTTATGGTTTATCCTCATTCCTCCATGTTCTAGGTGGTTTCACCCCAACATCTCAGGCGTGGAGGCGGAGAACCTCCTGCTGACCCGAGGAGTGGACGGGAGCTTTTTAGCCAGACCCAGCAAAAGCAATCCAGGAGACTTCACCCTCTCAGTACGGTAAGCCGCGAGGCTCAGGACACAGTTGGAATTCAGATGGGATATCCAAAGCAATAAATTGCAAATTGGCAAGCTTCTTCTTGGATTTGTCCAGAATGAAAAGGGAACATACTACACATTTTAATCGCAATCTTTGCAGGAAACACTGTCGGATCCTTGGAATACACGACTTTACGTCACCTAAAATGTAATTTTCTGAAAACAGTCGCATCAATAAATAGAAACTTGGGATTTGAAAGTATTGGATATGCAATTTAGAAACTTAATATTTTGCAGACAGGTGCTTTACGTAGGGCTGGGCAATAAATTGATTTGTTGTTTTTGTTGTTGTTGTTTTTTTAATGGTTTCTTTTTGGACAATCTGTTTATTTTATTTTATTTTTTTCACAAATCCGCTTCCTAGGTTTCCATAGGTCAGAGGAATGTCAGCGCTCCCAGTTGACAAGTGTGTTCTAATAACTCTTCTACTTATTAGGTCTTTAAAATTAGGTGAACTCTGTTATAAAATATTAGGGTCAGACTAGGATTTAAAAAAAAAATAAAAAATACGAGAATGAAGTCATAATATTACCAGAATAAAGTCGTAATTTACACAAACTCCAAAACAAAAAAATAACAGATGAGGAATGTTGAGCATTTTGTGAAGTTTTACTTCACAAAATGCTAAGTATATGTTCTGTAAAACATATACTTAGTATATGTTTTACAGAAAATACTAAATATAAATCCTTCGTCTTTTAATATATTAAGATAATTATCAGCAGCAGTACTTTGAAACTATCGGGAAAACGACCGAGTCTATTTCGAAGAAATAACCACACAAACTGAGCTGTTCAAATAATTTCCTGATAACTCTATGGAAACTTTTTTTTTCTCGTTAAAGCAACATTTTTTTCTTGTAATTTTAAGACGTTTTTCTTGCAATATTGCATCTTTATCTTGCTAATATCCAGACTATATTCTAGTAGTAAAGCAAAAATTCTTGCAGTTTGGCCTTAATGCTCTGATGTACAGCTCACAGGAGGGATGTAAAAAAAAAAAAAAAATAGAAAAAAGAGAGTAATATTGAATCTGGTATGAAATAATTGGATATTTTATTTTTAATCAATGCCACCCAATACTAGCTTTACCAGAGATCCCCCACTTTGCATCTGCCTCTCTAAACTAACCTAACAGAGAGGCAGTTAGCTGCTAGCCGGGCAGCATGCAGCAGATGGTCCACCAGGAGCTCGTAAAGAGCAATCCAGGCCTAAAAGGAGAGCAAATATTAGACTTTCATTTATAAGCCAGACACAAACATGACTTGGAATGAAAGCTCAGTGTTTTCTGGAAATGTGGATTTAAAGCATGTTAGTGTGCCTCTCCCTAGAGAACTAAATTGACAGTAGAATCATTCTAGGATATTTATATTAAACTGAGTGAATGATTGCCAGGAAAAAAAGCACCATTCTTTTTTTTTTTTTTTTTTTAATATGAAACGTGGTTTTATCTCTGGTCTGTCAGGGCGTACATTTTTCAGATGAAGTATCATTAAGTCAGTGCAGCTGACAAGAGACAATGTTATTTTAGTCGCAGGCTTGTATTTCAGCTGTACACTCTCTCATCTTTCTCTGTATTTACTTCCTGTGGAGACAAAACAAGTCCTGCTTGCCTCGTGGACACGGGGCGTTCTCACAGGAGAGAACCAGTCGCTGCTGGTTCAGACCAGCAAGTCTCGTCTCTTAACTCCCACAGCCACCAGTAAGCTGGCGACAGTTACATGTTGGTGAGCCTCTGACCTGCCACAAGTTCTCTTTTTCTATTTTCTCAGTGAGCGGTGGTCGCCTGCAATGACTAAGTTTATTTAATCTGTTGGGTTGAATCAGGAAGAAGAGATATGCTTTTTTTTCCCTTTTTTTTGTTGGTCACAAAACGCTCACCATTCATCTGACAGCTTCTTTAACTGCACTTTCAATGTGGGCAGTTGGTATAAGGGGCTCCTGGATTAAATAATAAAACATTAGTTTATAGTTGGGGTGCACCAATTGCAGTTTTCTGGCCCATTACTGATATTTAAAAATCCTAAACTGCTGATTCCGTTTTTTTTTAAGTGGAGCTAACTCTATCGACTCCAGCCCTCTTTAATCCGCAGAACTCTTGTTCTGTCGCCTATAAAGTCCAGTTCAACCAAAACAAAGTCTAATGCCAGCAGGAGAAATGACTCGTTTTCTTCTACCAAAGAGAAAAGGCCAATCCTTCAACCACTAAAATCTGACGCCACTCCATTTTTGTTTACATTTTGTGAAGAAGGAAGTTGCACTCAACGTCTTCTTCAAAGGTTTTTGTGTAGTTTCCTTCAGTGGTTCTTGGTACAGCACCCCCATAGGCTAGGAGATGAACATTTAAATTTCTTTTAAAGGTTTTGGTTGGTTTGTTACAATTCAGTGTGAAAAAGAACCACAGCAGCTGAAGTTGTGACACGTCACAGTTTTGGTCTCCAACTGAACCGCTATCAGCTGTGAAAACACCCAAAGTGAAGGAAATTAGGGTCAATTTATTGATGCATCCCTAATTTATCTCCACAGACACACTCAAAGCTTGTTTCTCTTGTTTTAAAAAATATAACCCAGTTTTTTTTTATCTTATCTTGTTTACTGTACATCTACAAGACTGAAAACATGAGGCAAATTTACTTCTAAAGAATTAGTATTTTTATTTTTATTTTTATTTTTTGTTTCAGGCATTTTTACCACATAGTTGTTGACTTTAGTCTTTTTTTTAATAAAATTTGCTCTCAGAGCTAACAGTTTGGCTGTAAACTCTGCTCTTTGTTTTGATTTAATTGCAAGCTGACATTTCCTGAACATTTTTTTCCCTCTGTTTAGGCGAAATGGAGCCGTCACCCACATTAAGATCCAAAACACAGGAGACTACTACGACCTGTACGGCGGGGAGAAGTTTGCCACGCTAGCTGAGCTGGTGCAGTATTACATGGAGCATCATGGGCAACTGAAGGAGAAAAACGGAGACGTTATCGAGCTCAAGTATCCGCTCAACTGTGCTGACCCCACATCAGAGAGGTGAGCGAAGGATGCTGTCAGACATCCAGATCATTGAGCTCCGATGATGATGCGGTAATGTCACGTGACTATATCTTTTCATGTGTACACATAAAGGTGTTTTGTTACGTCATGTTCAAATTCTTACAGTTTCCAGATTAAATTAAGTGATGGGAGTTTAGTTTGGAGATAAATACTGTTACATTTTTCTTATAAAGTCAGAAACCAGTGGTATTTGGGTTTGGTTTAAACTTATATTGTTAGCAATCCAAGTTTATAACATATTTCTCTTCATTTAATGCATGTAAACACAAAAGATTCGTGATATTTTCCAGATCTATACGTACCACTAGTTTAATGAGATAGAAGCAACTTTATCTACATGGTATAAACATGGCGGCCATATTGGATACAAAAGTCAGGTTTCCTTGGCAAGTTCCAACTTTCCCAGTCAAAATTTTCAACTTGGAACATCAGACAAAAAAATGATCCTAATGCTGCTGTTACAACTGTTACCCATACTGTGATGTATTGAAACTCAATGAATACACTGGTCTGAATCAGGGGAAGCGAAGTGGGTTTTGTAGAAAATTAAGTCCCATTACATCTTTGATATTAATGTATATTTATTTCGATGTATTTGTGGTTTAAACAATATGTGTGTATTGGGATCAAGGTTGTGGCATTCAATATATTCCACAGAACATTTATTTATTTATTTATTTTTCCACTGTGCTTACTTTCTTGAAATGACCACCTGTGAATAAAGTTTCACTGCAGTAGCTGTCAAGGGTAAAGTTACTTATTGGCAGAATAATCAGAATGTAGGTCATGGCATCAGTTTCACTTTCAGGTTTGGATAACTGGGATCTTGAGGTGAGGTATTGGTGTGGTGGGCTTGGTGTGTGAGAGCCACGGTGCTGATGGAGAAGTTTTTGACATGTCAAAAACATCCATGGCTGCCTGGCTTTGCTAGCATCATGGAACAAAAGCAACATGTCACCTTATGCCATGGAAATCCAAGGAAGACACACAACAGATTACAGGCTTATGATATTTAACTTCGGCTTCACTTAATGCATGCCACCTCAAAGAAAAGCTACATAAATATTTCAGTCCAGTTTTATTTTCAGTTATTTTGAAAGTGTATTGTCACAGAAAATTTAATTCTTATATAAATATAGCATTTTTATAACAGCTGAACTAAACTTAGTTACTTGATTGTGCTATAAAATGGCATTAAAAGCTCGATTTGAGTGTAAGGATATATACTTGAGGATGTGATGTAGTTTTGTTATTTTAACAAAGGTTTTACCACGATACTTTGATTCTTTTGGATTGCAACATGTTTTAGTTTGTGTGCTACTCTCTTGATTTATTACAAGGTTTATTTTTTTCTTCCTCTTCTTCACCCAGATGGTTTCACGGACATCTGTCAGGCCGCGACGCGGAGAAGCTGCTGACGGAGAAAGGCAAGAACGGCAGCTTCCTGGTGAGGGAGAGCCAGAGCCACCCCGGGGACTTTGTTCTGTCGGTCCGCACCGGAGACGACAAAACGGACACCAACGACGGCAAACCCAAGGTCACTCACGTCATGATCCGCTGCCAGGTGAGAGAGGTCAACTCTTTTATGTCCAGCTTCCGGTATGACGTTACGATACGTTCAAGTCGTATTTCTAAAAAGGTCACATTTACCAGCACAAACTTAACACGTGCGTTCTTCCTCAGGGTGACCTGAAGTACGACGTGGGGGGAGGAGAGAAGTTCGACTCCCTCACAGACCTTGTAGAGCACTACAAGAAAAACCCCATGGTGGAAACTCTTGGCACCGTCCTCCAGCTGAAGCAGGTCTGCTCTGTTTTCAGTTCAGTAGGACAATTTCTGCTCAGTAGAAAGCTAACCCGTCCTTCCCTCTGCAGCCGCTGAACACTACCCGCATTAACGCAGCCGAGATCGAAAGTCGAGTTCGGGAGCTGAGCAAGCTGGCAGAGGCCACGGACAAGGTCAAGCAAGGCTTCTGGGAAGAATTTGAGGTAAAAAAAAATCTTACTGTTTACAGAACAAATACATTTCATCTTTTTCTACTCTGATATTAAATGTATGTTTATAGATGTGCATGAGAGTCATGGGCAGTTATTTTCCAATGCAGCAGACAATAACAAAATCATTGGTTTGACACAAATCTTCCTAGCAAATATTTGATAATAAAGTACAAAAGTTTTAGTATTTTGTTGCCACTAAACCTGTCGCAGTCGTCATGATAAATCAAAATGAGCTCAATTCAATTTCCATTCTGATGATTTAATATTTTATCGATATAATACCTGGAAATGGTCTCAAAACCATCATATTATTATTTATCGCAATGATCTAATCAATAATCCTGGTGTTTATTTAACAGAAGTGAAAAAAGTAATTCTAATTGTATTTTTTTTAAACTCATTTGAATTTTCTGTGAACCTTAAACATCTTTTTTGTGCAAAAAGACTAACATAAAGTCTTCTACCCACACGGCTGGAGCAATATGAAAGTAGTGTAAGATTTTCATAAAAATCTGATGTTAGTGCACACTTCAGTGTTCACCATCCACAACAGATACTTACTCAAATCCATGCTAGGTTTGGGGAAATTTGTGCCTTTTCTTCTGCAGAATTCATCTTTCTTTTTCTAGACCCAAACCAAATGATATGAAATGTTGTTTTAGTCAACAGTAATTGATGGACAAATAAATAAATAAAAACAAACAAGCACTGCAAGTAGTTTTGAAAGGCCTCCAAACCCTCATCAGTTCATCTCAGGGCCTGTTAAAAAAAACCAAACAAAAACCCCCACAGTGACACCATTTTGTCTCTTTTCTTTTCTCTCGTTCAGACTCTGCAGCAACAGGAGTGCAAGCTGCTCTACAGCCGCAAAGAGGGTCAGCGACCAGAAAACAAAAACAAGAACAGATACAAGAACATTTTGCCTTGTGAGTATCGCACACGGCTCTTTATATATAAAACAACTCGAGTCGGCTTTTGTACCAAGTGGCTTATTTTTTTTCTGTTTGACAGTCGACCACTCACGTGTCGTGCTGAACGATGGCGACCCGAGCGAGGCCGGCTCCGACTACATCAACGCCAACATCATCATGGTAGACTTTCCTGTCCCCTCACCTCCTTCTGGGCCCACACAAATACAGATACCATTTGTTTGTAACACCAGAAGTTATTTAGTATATTGTTGGAAAGCTTAGTAACTCACATAGACGAGCCTTTATTGCTGTGAATTATAATGACTTTCTCAGTTCAGCTAAAAAAAACCCCCATGAAGTTTAAAGGGACAGTATTATGTAAAATTGACTTTTTTGAGCTTTACATCATGTTATAATGTTCCCCCCCATCAAAAACATACATGAGGTGTTGCCTTGCTTCTTTCATGCATGTTTGAGAAATCCTTTAGTCTCCCCTGGCAACCATTCAGCTGTACAAAACTCTTGGGGGAACCAAAGGCGCATCGCCTCCTCAGAGCTGCAGTTTCCAAGCTTCAGAGCTTCCGCCTCACAGCGCAGCCCATGTTGTGATCACTTCCTGAATGCGGAGTTTCAGAAAGAGCAGGAGTTTTTAAAGAGACAGAGGCCCAATTTTAAGACGTTTCATTACAAATAACAGCTGATTTAACATAGTTACTTGACGGTGCTATAAAATGGAACTATGTGCATGAGAAACGCATAATGCTGCCGCTTAATGCTTAGAATATTACATCAAAAACCTTTTTATTCCAGAGAATCGGTTTCTTTCCTCGCCAGTTGATTTGTGTTTCTTGGCCTGAATGTGTGCTTGCAGCCTGAGGCAGACTCTAAGTGCAACAATGCCAAGCCGAAGAAGAGCTACATTGCCACTCAGGGTTGTTTGCAGAACACCATCAGTGACTTCTGGAGGATGGTGTTTCAGGAGAACTCTCGGGTCATCGTGATGACCACCAAAGAGGTGGAACGAGGGAAGGTAAGGATTCCTGGAATTAGATTTGTTTGCTGTGTTAGCCGGTTGTTTTTCATCTGTCTTTTAGCAGCGACCCTTTAAATCCAACTGGACAGATTAGAATCAGACTTTAAAATGATGGAATTATCTCCACAGAGCAAGTGTGTAAAGTACTGGCCCGAGATGTCGGCTCTGAAGGAGTACGGCGCAATGCGCGTCCGCAATGTCAAGGAGACGAAAGCTCATGACTTCATCCTCAGAGAACTGAAGCTGTCCGAAGTTGGTCAGGTGAGTTGCCCATCTACCCGTCAAGAAGGTTTGTCGGAGCAGCACCATGAGGATTTGGGAATTTAAAAGTTTCAGACAATGGATGCATCACATTTCTGATTGGAAAACGTTATACTTGCAATCCCAAACTGGACTTCAGGGTAACACAGAACGCACAGTGTGGCAGTACCACTTCAGAACCTGGCCGGACCACGGCGTCCCCGCTGACCCGGGCGGCGTGCTGGACTTCTTGGAGGAAGTCAACCTGAAACAGGAGAGCATTTTGGATGCTGGACCCATAACAGTACACTGCAGGTACTCACAGATCTACACTAAAATATATATATATATATCTGACTTAAAGCTGCAGTATGTAACATTTATAAAAGTATTTTTACATATTTCTTGAAACTGTCAACCTTCTCCCAGTGCTCTTAGAAATAACCAATCAGAGCCAGGAGGCAGGTCTTAGCACTAGCATAGCCTGCTATGAATGCTGGGCTAGTTATCATAGCCACCGATGATGGTGGATAAACGTTTATTTATCAGTGAGTTGTTTCTGTCCATTAACATATTGATGGATGAGAATGATTTACAGCGCTAAGACCCGCCTCCTGGCTCTGATTGGTTGTTTTTGCGTTGCATTTCTTCAGACAGCATTATAGAGGAGGTGGATGAGATTGGTCTTTTCACAGATTATCTGCATCATTGTCGCATATTTTTGTATAATTTACATACTGCAGCTTTCATACAGAAGCAACTTTAATTCAGACTTTGGTTTTCCCACCTATCCATTAGTGCAGGGATCGGACGGACAGGGACGTTTATAGTGATCGACATCCTGATCGATGTGATCAGAGAAAAAGGTGAGAACTTCTTTTATAAGGATACAAAAATGATTAAAAAGTGTTACCATTTAATTATATTATTTTGTGTAATGTTTATAAAGCAGTTAATTCTGACAAAAGGAGAAAAATGACATGTTCTAGTATTTTAAGTCAAGTTTATTTGTATAGGACATTTCAGCAACAAGCCAGTTCAAAGTCCTTTACATTATGAAAACATGGTAAAGTCACCAACTGTGAAACAAGCAGTAAACATGACATTTTGTCAAATGTCATCATCAAAATCATTAAGCCAATACACAAAATATGTTGATCAATTTTCTATTTATTACTAATCAAAGGCATCTCTAAACAAATAGCCTTAGTTTAAAGGATCTCAGTGTCTTGCAGTTTTGTGAACATTTGTTCCAAATTTGTGGAGCATATAGAAGCTGAATGCTGCTTTAAATCAAATAAACACAGTAGTGAACAAAATGTTGAACCCTCCCCCCACCGAGTCTTGTGACAAACTAAGGCTGAATCCAGTGGAGCTCGTTGCCCCTTTTTTTTTTTTTTTTTAGCTCTAACCCAACATTTTGAGGTAGATCCCCCCTCTAGTGTTTTGCAGCAGGGTGCAGGCGAAGCGGCACGTCTTTTCAGCCCACAGAATTTTCTGTGGTTTACTTTGAAATTAAAGGGTAAGGACTGTGCTTTTAAACTCACAAACGCGGCATACGCTTAATGGCCCAATAAACACTGTAATCTGTAGCTCAAAGTGTGAAGTGTAGTTCCTGCAACGCGAGGTAAAGTCTAGGCAGAGCCGCTTAGAGCAGGCCTCAGTATGAAGCAGACTGGGAGGAACAAACTTCATGTATTGGTAATTAATAAAATGAACTTACAGTGTTTTTGTAAATATATCAGATTTAGCAAATTGACAATTTCCATCCATAAAACAAACAAAAAAAAATACAAACATTCATACATTAATAAATACAGTAAAAGAACCCAAAAACAAAGTATAGTTGGGAAAACATATTTCAAGAGGCTTGTATTAAAAACGAAAAAGAAGTTGTCTGGTTCATTTCATCATACAAAGATCCAAAACCTGTAAACCTGATTTGTGCGGGACTCCGTCGTCTGAAAGTGTCTCCGTCCCACGGCAGGGGTGGACTGTGACATCGACGTGCCGAAGACCATCCAGATGGTTCGCTCCCAGCGCTCGGGGATGGTGCAGACGGAGGCGCAGTACCGGTTCATCTACATGGCCGTGCAGCACTACATAGAAACACTGCAGAGGCGCATCGAGGAGGAGCTGGTGTGCAGCAGGTCGCATCACGGCTTCGTCTCCAACCGCACGGCTGTTTGCTGTAACGATCTGTGTGCTCTCTTCCCCGTCCACAGAAAAGCAAGATCAAAGGACGCGAGTACACCAACATCAAGTACTCGTTGTCTGACCTGTCCGGCGGAGAGCAGAGCCCCTTACCGCTCTGCTCGCCCAGTCCGACTCCCGTCTGCACAGAGTGAGTAATCGTGGGAGAAGGCGGAGCGAATTTCCGATATTTCTAACGCTGATGTTGTTTCTGACTGAACGGTGTTGGTGTGGTTAGGATGAGAGACGACAGCTCCAGAGTTTATGAGAACGTGGGGCTGATGCAACAGCAGAAGACCTTCAGATGAGACTCGCCTTTAATTCCAGGACTCTATCAGTACCAGGTAACTTACTGCATATATCAAATCCCTGCATTATGCAGTTCTTATAAGAACTATTCAACCCCTTGGATGTTATGCCGTTCTTATTGCCTTCATAAATCAATCATAATCAACAGAAGTTAGCTTTTTTTTTTTTTTTTTTTTTTTTTTAAAAAAAAAAGACAAAAATATCTCTTCAGTGTCAAAGTGAAAACTGATTTCTACAACATAATGACAATTAAATTATATGTAAGCTCTTAATTCAAGAGAGGTCAGTTCACTTCAAAAATTATATTTATTAATTCAGCGTGTCCACATATTCCTAAAGTTTTATATTCATGTATCTACAATTAAAGCCTTAAGACGTCCTAAATTCATTTTAAAAGGTTGGCTTTAAATACGATAATCACAAGTTTAACATTTTGTCTTGACAGGACTGTATATATTACATGCATATTTATATTTGATGTTTTTTTCGTGTCAAGTAAAAGCTTGAGTTGAATCTACGTATCTGTTTCAATGTCCTAACTCGACTCTTGTGCGTCAGATTTGCGGGCGTAACAGAAATCTGCGAATACGAAGGTTCCGGCCGAAAGTTTTTTTTATTTAAAAAAAATAAAAAATAATCCGAACCATGCGACTAATTGCGTTGGAAAAAAAATGTACATGCGTTTAAAATTTCTGTAATTAATTCATTGAAATGAACGGGTTAAATTCCCTGCTTTAGTTTTTGCAAATTGAGTTCTCAACAAAAGTTAAAACATTTAGTTGGTTAATGCAAAAATGATGCTATTCATTAAAGTTCAAAGAAAATAAAATAAAATCCATCCTGCAATTTTCAACAAAATCCAGTAGGTCAAACTAAGAAACAGCAGACATATCTGAAGAAACTAGATCAACAGATGACATCTCGAAGAAGTGATCTTATTATAATACTCTATCTTGTATTCAAACCAGTTTTTAAGAAAACTCCCCCCTCCCTCCCTATCTCCCCCAATTATGTTTCTCCTTCCAGGATCCTGATATCTGACAGTTTTTCGCCAGCTACACCTTGACGCCTGAGACTTGACCATGTGGAACAATAGGAGGTGGGGTTGGGTGGGTGGAGGGATGGGTGGGGGGTATGGGACATACAACAACCAAACTAAAACCTGAGGGAGAACCAGATGGCGGGCTCATAATCTTGTCGCGCTTTCTACTCGACCATTTTCCCTCAAGTTGAACTCTAAACCACTGTGATCATCAGAGGAGCCTTTGAGAAGCCAAACGCGTCACCTGCTTAAAGCCCAGCTCCAGTTCAATCCTTGGGGGTCAACAGGGGGGATACACAGTTAACCTTCGCTCATCTTCTGTATATTTTATGTTTTTTTTTTTTTTTTCTTTATTAACCAAAGTTAAAGTAGAGTATTTAGAAAAAGATGTGAGGAGTTTCTTGGAAAAGGCCTGTGCCAAACCCACAAGTGATTTCTTATTTTCATTGGGTTTTTTTTAGCTCCATTATGTGAACCAGTTAGCCTTCGACACAGGAGAAAAGACGATGGTTTCTGCATTGTAGGGCAAAATTACCATCCATTAATGTTTGTAATTAATGAAATGATTGAATATTAATTTAGATTTATAACCCAGTGACTTCTAAAATGAGGGTTTAGGTTGTTTTTTTTTTTCAGGTGTTGAACCACCTGAAATGCACTCAAACTGAACTTGTTTAGAGTGTAAATGATCTTTTTTTTTCTGTCTTCTAGTTTACATAGACTTAATATTCTTTCAGTGGAATTCAGTCTGTTTATTAACCATTCCTTAGCTGAAGCCGGATATCCTTAATGCTGCGCTTTTTGTTGAGCAGCAGAGCAGTTTCAGTCTTGAATTAGCTTTTTATAAATGGTCTCATTCTGGGTTTTAGGGGAGGAGTCACCACGGCGGCCTGTATTTCTGCCACACACAGTATGTTGACATACTGAGATTTCAGGGGAATCTGTTGTCTGTTTCACCTGCTGGCATCGTCACAGGTCCATGGCTGCCACAGTGTTTTTTTTTCTTAATTTTAATTCCTCATTTTGTTTTTTTGTTTTTTAAGTGCATTTCTTTATTTTTATTTTTCCACTATTGAAGACAAATGCCTGTTGTGTACCATTGCCTTTTTACGAACACCACATGTACTTAAGTTTGAGAGTCACTGTTTAACGAAACAATCGCACATCTCTCAGCTTCTAGAGCGTAACATTGGTCATTGACATGGTTTATGTGCGCACACACACACACACACACACACACACACATCTATACAGCTTTTTAGGAAAATCATTTCAACTAGTGTTTAAAGAAAATGTTTGACATTTTGTGAAAAGAACTGATTTACTTTATCAAGGCTTGCGTTCATTTAGACAATTGCATTTTTTTTCTTTTACATTGTTGTCAAAATTTACTCAAACTGCTGAATCCAGAATTTAGTCGTGTTTTATAGAATTTTGTGGATTTTCTAACCAACGTATATTGACACATAAAGAAGAAAAATGTTGCTTCTCGTTAATTCCGGTGTTCCACAGGGCAGTGTCCTGAGCCCACTGCTCAGCTTGTTAGTACATGTATCCAGAAACAGGCAGAAATGCTGATAGAACGTCCTAAGAGGGTCAGCGGTTTATGATATCCCAGCATTCTCTCTTAGGTCCTCTAGCCTGGGTGGAAACCGTGGCGCCATCTTAATTTTTAAACAGGAAATGGCTCCTAAGCAGCAACCCTAACATCACTGTAGGCACATTTGGGGTGATATTGAACTAAAATGCATCTAAAAGACATGCAAGCTTTGTAATACTTATGCACCAATGATTTCAAATCATATCTTATCAATTAATATATATTTTATCAGGTAGCTGTACTAAAATGTAGCTGACAGCTACAAACCGACTGAATGAGATGTAAGTAGGGGCTGCGGGTTCGAACGGGGCTAAAACAAGAAGCGGTTTCAAGAGGAAGTTAAGTGCTGGACTTATTTTCGGGCTAGTTTCATACGTCAGGTTGACGAGACTAATCAGTATCTCTTTTTCTTTTTTTTCTTTTTATTTTAAACAGATACATTTTTCTTTTAAGAATCATGAAATTGGAGGGATTTTTTAAATTTTATTTTACTTTTTCTAAATGTCAAACTCCACAATCAGCTGCACTTGTGCAGAGCAGTCCTAACTCTCACTCAGACATGTAACTTAAGCGTTGCTCCACTTGCTTTCCGCCTTGAGAAACTGCAGTGTTGTGGTTGTACTTACTATAACAGTGCTAACTCTGAATCTCTCACATGAGGGTCGGGGCGGGGGGGTTGGCGGTTTGGGGGGGTGGGGAACGAAGAGGAAGTCGCTGTGCTCTTTGCCTTTGGAGACACTTTTTTCACAACCACTGAATCAGGGCCGACCAGCTTCTCTTTTACTGTAGGAATCATGAAGTTCTCCCAGCGCGGATCTCTCCTGCTTCAAAGTGTTCTTTGATTATTCTGATCGAAGTCCATCCTCTGGTAGAGACGCTCTGTGGTGTGGTGTACTGTATGCAGTTTTCTTGTTGAGAGGATGACTCTGTTCTCGTCTGGTCTCTGCTAGAGCACTTGCTTTCTTTCTTTAGTTTTTTTTTAAATTTGTTTTTCCGTGGTGTGCTCGTGTTCTCAGATGCTTTTTTCTTTCTTTTTTTTTTTTTTTTCCCTTTTTCTTCCCAGATGATTGCTTTTCTCTATGAATCATGAAAGCAATTTTAATGCATAGAGGTGCCTTCTATGCATAACGTGTATGTGTATAATAAAATGGCTGCTCTTCTAGCTCCGGCGCCATCTTAAGAACGAGTAACAACTAAATGTGAATTCCTTCATCATGAACATCCTGAACAAAAAAAGGAAGAAAAAAAAAAACAAAAGCAGGATCCCGAAGCAAACAAACTATATTTTTTTGACATGTATATTGTACATGAACACCAAGTAGAAGAGAATGTACTTGCTAAAACATATCTACTTGCCAATAAAATATACTGTATGTATATTCCTCGCAGCTCTTCTCCCTGAGACATGGGGAGGAGCCTCTCACAGAGCTTAAGAGGTGTATTGTATGACTTTGAATACAGTTAACCATGTTAACTTCCTCTAAACAATAAATGGCTAGCTCATGCCTTGTTAATGCAACGTCTCGCGTCTTGTGTGTTACTTGCGGCTCAGATTTGCTTTTGTAAACTTTCATTTTGGAAATTTGTTAGCTCGGATGCTGTTTCAGAAACAAGAGTGAGGTGTTTCAAATATGAACTTTAACATCAGTTGGAGGGGAGAAAAAGGTGGCTGCGTAGCTGTTAGAATGTTGAAAACTTTAGTGACAACCTTGGATTTTAATGGCGTACTGTGGCCACTGTGGTTTGGACTTTCTAAGCGTCCAACATGTTGCTATGCCATGCTGCAACAGATGTATATATATATAGTAGGCATGTTAAAATCTTTAGTGTCCTAAAGGTTAATATATTCTTTACGTTTACATCACTGCTATATGTACATGTAAATATAAAAAAAAATGTATTTTTTGTCACTCATTTTAGAAAGTGAAATTCACAAAAAGTCATTACCTACAGAATTAAATATCCCAAGCATTTATTTTTTGTAATTTGAATTACAAAAACCCCCAAAATTGGTGTAGCAGAAAGTTTACTTGCGTTATATGTGTGAACTTTAACCCTCCTGCGGTCTTATTAGATGGGGTCATGTGGACCCCAAAAGCTTTTACTAGGTTTTTGTGTGTGTATGTGTGTAGTTTTGGGAACTGACGGTCTAACAGGACATCCTGCCCTACTTCACTGCTGTTCGACTGTGACATTTGATGTGCGTCTCCTGAGTGTTGCGCTAAGACTGCAGGAGAGTAAAAAAAAAATAATTACTGTTTGAAAAATGTGACATTGAAGTTGTTATGGTGACATTCTGTCACAATCCTGAAGATGAGCCTTTTTTTAACTCAGAAAATTAGTTATCTGTGCGTCATCGGGTATTGCCAATCCTTCCAGATTTTTTTTTTTTAATCATTGAAACACATTCAGCTAGGAACAGTTATTCATACCTCTGTCAAATGTAGGTTTAAATTATTTCTATTAAACAACTAA
Organism: Poecilia latipinna; assembly: GCF_001443285.1. NCBI lineage: Eukaryota > Metazoa > Chordata > Actinopteri > Cyprinodontiformes > Poeciliidae > Poecilia > Poecilia latipinna. Next base: position 402,553 of record NW_015112858.1, on the reverse strand, counting down.
GTTTTTTGTTTGTTCTGATAGAAAAGACACATGTTGCTTCAAATATCATAAAGCAATCTGAAATGTATTTTTAACTTGCATTTTATTAAAAATGGCATGAGGGAAAATGATTTATACCATAAACAATGTTTTTTTAAAATATATATATATATATATATATTAAATATATATATAAAATAGTAATAAAATTCATTGCTGAACTGCTTGTTCTTCCCCATCTTTCTACTGGTATTTCGATAATTTATCTTTGGTAATGAGCTGCAAATCTGAGTTTGCCTCCTTGGCATCACCCTAATCTGTCCACTCCAAAACTTTAATATCATCTTCGGTCAGCAGAAACTTGTTGACAAAAATATATTGGTTTACATCTAAATCTACCAGGAGTATAAATAATTGTATAACTGTATTAAATGTTAATTTACACAGTAAGCTAGCTTGGACGTTGTTAGCATTAGCAAAGTGTCTGTGACATTTTTAGTTCCATCTGGCGTCATGCTAGCACCCAACTAACCGTAGTCTTCCCTTCTTGTACATAAGCTTTACAATAAATACCAACTTACAACATTTGGCTCTCATTAATTGGTGATAGTCTGTCGAGATGCTAGCTTACAATTGCAGCAACTATAGCTAAAGAATATGAGTACTCATCATTTTATGCCTGTAAAAGTCCTCTGCTCGGCTGTTTGGCCTGTTGAAGAATCAACACTGCTGTTATTCAGCTTGTGAATGTAAACTCGCCCTGCGACGGCACTGATACGTCTCGGTTTCACAGCTATAATCCTTTTTTTTTGTTTCAAAGTGTTGGAGGAAGCGTTTGGGTGTTGACACACAACGCCCATTAAGACGATGACCTTTGACTGACTGACTGAAATGCATCACTTACATAAAAAAAGCATTAGAGCAGAGGAACTTCCCAGCACAACCAATAAAAACACATCAGTTATTTATAGCGGTATTTCTTAGTGAACAAATGCATTCATGCATGTAATTAAATTTAAAAAAGTAAAGAAACTTGTATTTTGTCGATTTAATCTTTGTTGTAGGCTTTTTATACCACTTGGCAAGCCTGGGTTAACCTTAATGGATGCCACATTTGGAAAGTTTTCAATGGTTGTAACCCATATACTGCACTCACAAATACATTTACCATCCAAATGATGCTAAATTCAAGAAGAAACAAGCATCGAAAATCACAGAGAATAATTGTCCATTCATTCAATGCTTCAACCAAAGTGTCTACAAAAAGAACCAATCAGAACTAACATAACAGCTACTTCAACACGCTGCCACCAATACTGGAATCAAAGGTAGAAATTTAAGTTTCTAAACAAAATAAATGCTTCTGCATAGTTATTTGTCATCTTTTAACTTAAAATCCAGCACTACAACACTCATTCCTGATTAAAAAAAAACAAGGACAATTTTACAGCTTTTATGAATCAAAGTTTTAACTGGAACTGTGATTCTTAAGCTGAGCATTGTTGTAGATAGTTTAGATGTAGAATAAAGCACTGAAACAGCTATTGATTTCATTTTTACAAAGTCTCATTGTTCACATGCTGTGAATTGGAACATAAATGGAGGGTCAGCTGCCAAAGAAAGTCTTCACCCAAATAATACTGAAGTTGGCTTTAGGAACATGGCTTTTTTTTTTTTTTTTTTTTTTTTTTTTTTTTGTGTCTGATTTAATGAACAAATCTGAAACCTTATAAGGGATTTTTTTAAAAAGTTTATTCAGATAGGTGAAAAATAAAAACATATTGGGCCTTGAAAACAATGTAATTCACTGTTGGAAAATCCTTTGGAAAACCCAACCTGTTGCTGAGGATGATCTGTAATCCATAGTGAGCTCTAACCCTTACACTCTTATCATTGCAAATTTAAAACATGGTATTGAAAAAAAAAACTGCTCCAACAAACCATTACTGTATGCAGGGTGTTCAGTACCAACTACTCCTTATAAATACACACAAAAAGGCAGTGGAGTGGAACAAACGGCCTCTGTCCAGCCTCTGTGAGGGGCGTCTTACCCTGGGTTACCAATGACTTTGCTGAACAAAAACACGTCGAATTCATGCCGGCTGTCACAAAACACGCGCACAACACGTCACTGACCCAGAGCTATCAGCATGCATGGTCATGAGTTCGGCATTTATCTGTCGTTCGTCATTAAATCTCCCCCTCCGCTTTCTGTCGCCCGGCTCCGCCGCAGCTTTCCAGAATTCCTCTGAAGGGCACCGGCATCATCCACACGCCGTCCCAGATTTCACATGGATCTCTCAGAATAAAACAGATGTGATTTTTTAATTTTTTTTTTAAAGGTTGTTTGTGCCTCATTTCTCTTTAAATATAGCCAGAAACTTCAAACTAAGTATTTCATTAGTAAGGTAAATATTTAGTTAGCTAACTAAATATTAAATTCAGGCTAAACATTTAGCTTGCTAATTAAATATTCAATTTGAAACTAAATATATACTGAGAAGAAATATTTGGTTTGCTGAATAGATATTCAGTTTTGAAGCTAAATATTTAGTTTGCTAACTAAATATCCAGTTTTGAAAGTAAGTAGTACTTAACCAGATAATTCTTTAGCCTGAAACTAAACATTGAGTTTGAAGAGAAATATTTAGCTTGCTGACTAAATATTAAGCTTGAAGCTAATTATGTAACTCCAAATTATATTTAGTAAGCAAACTAAATAGTTTGTTCACACAATCCAAGTCTTTTGATGTATGTCTCTCTCACCTTCAGAGACAAAATATTTTGTCCATTCTTTGTAAAAGTTACATAAGGGGGACTCTGTTCAGGATGCAGCTGACTTATGAAAGCAATAAATCCCACTAGATTGTATGCAGGAGTGACGGAGTAAAGGGGCAGAATGCAAATTACCCATTTTCTTTAGTAAAATAAGAGGGAAACATTTTGTTTTCTTTACACTTGAGGTATGTACTAGTTTTGTGTTGTCTAATGAAATGTTTCCCAAATAAAATATGTCGAAGTTTGTGTTTGTAATTTCACAACATGTGAAATAGTTAAAGAAATATAAGAAAAGTAATATTTTCACTCACAATAAACAGCTCTCTAGTGTTTTATGTTTACAGTATATTCTATTTTATTTTATTCCATAATTAAAAAACAACAACAAACAACCAATCTTAATTGTATTGTGTTTTTCGGCTTCACTTATCTTTGGATAAGGATTTAGTTGAAATTTGAGGGATATAAAATGTTGTGGTTCCCACGTGGACAAGTTGAAGTGTCCTGGCATTTTATGACGCAGTGCAGTTAAAATGCCACGAGAGGGCAACAGTGAGCCAGCTCTCGTCTCAGTCCGAGAAGCTGCTTCAACTTCTTCAGCTCATCCTGCAGACAGAAATCCGAACCAGAGTTTAGTAAAACTGAGAAGCGGCCCCGTTTATGATGATCCGCTGTCAGTACTGCAGCACAAAGACACGCGTGACATGTCATGTTACTGTATAACAGTGTTTGTCCTTATTGTTCCGGCGATCGCTCCTCGGAAAGGCCTTACGGTTATCTCTTAGCTGAATAACGGAATTACATAATCATCATGGGCTCTAATTGCACACTGCAGCGAGGCTTTGGATTTGTGTTGTGTTGTACATAACAAGTGCAGCTGTTTTGCTTGAGGAAAATAAAGCTCCTAAAATAGATCTATTTAGTATAGTGGGCTCATATGGAGATTCACTACGAGTTTCTCCAGCACAGGAGTACATTTCAGCTAGATGGGAGATAGAACTAGAAATAATAATAATAATAATAATAATAATAATAATAATTCAAATAGGAGTGTTTGTTTTGAAAAGAAATCATTTATTTTGCATTTTAAATCCAAAATAACATGTCCATCAGAACAAATAAGCAAAACCTTGCAACCAAATTGCATTATGAATATATTTTTTATAGATTTATCTAATGGAGACTGTTCTAAAGCAGCAGAATAGTTTGGTTGTTATATATGTTTACATAGGAAAATAAAGCTCTAAACGTTGGCCCTGTGACTCCCTCCAGCTCCTCTCAGCTCCTTCAGACTAGCCAGCAGCAATTAGCAAACACCTGGTGGAACTGAGCATCTGCTGAGCTCATGTCAGCTATTGCTCAGTTAAAACGTTAAAGGGTTAATAGAGGGGCCATGTTGTGATGACTTCCTGAGTTTCTTAAAGAGACAGAGACCAAATTTCAAGGCGTTAAATCAGGAAGGAAAATGTCATTGAAGTCATATATATATATATATATATATATATATATATATATATATATATATGTGTGTCCTTTTTTAAAAAATAACAATTGAAGGTTACATAATTACTTGTTCCAATTCTATAGGACCGTAGTTGATTGTGCTATAAAATGGCAATGTATGCCTGGTAAATGCAAAATTCTGCCCCTTTCATAAGAGAAAAACTTCATTTTTCAAGTGACAAGTATAAGCTAAAGAAATTAATTTAATTAAAAATGAATGTAGAAGCCACAATGTGATTTACAACAGACTCTAAAAACACAAGAATGGATCATGTGTTGTTTTAAGTACGAATAATCAATTTTATTTAATTTTATTTAATTAATTACTAATTAGAAATACATATTTTTAGAAAAATAAAGTATTGAAATCTCCAGGTTTTATCTCAGAATTCTACTGTAGTCATGAATCTGCCTCCAGTTCTGTAGGATTATACTTTAATGAAGCAGCTAACTGCTTCTTTTGCCTCTCTTTTAATTCACTTTGCCAAGAGTTGAGGAGGCATCACCGTTTCGCCCGATGCTGACGTGATGAGAGCGGACAGGCTTAGTAAAATGAGAGAGAGAGAGAGAGAGAAAGAGAGAGGAGGGGAGGCAGCACAGCTCCTACTACAGCGTGTGGGGCTGGAGAGGCTGTCAGTGAGGAAGAGAACGGGGGAGAAGATGCTGCTGGATGGATGCTGAGAGCTGAAGCCGTTCACATCCGGACCAGAACCAGAGAACAGCACCGCGTCTGTCCCACAGCCTCAGGTAAGACCATGCTGAGACACTCAGGTTTGTTTTAACAATGTTTATACGATGCACAAGTTGGTTTGGACTTTTTTCTTTACTATGAATTCACTACGATGCTTGGTTAGGAAACTGTGTAAGTGGTATGCATAATAAAGAAAAAATATTTTTTAAAAATGTATTATTATTCGAAAATGAAAATACCATGAAAGGTTTTTTATTTGCTCAAATTAAGATGCAATTTCTCTAAAATTCCGATATTACATAATTACCAAAGAGTCATCTTGAATCTTGCGTTGATCTGTAGAGCACAGGATCACCAACATTATATATATGTCAAACCCTAATGAAGAGGGTTTGTTTCTGGAACAAAATTAAATATTTTATCATATCTGATGAAACTCGTTAGGTTTTGATGATATGTTCAGATCCAGTTCATCTGGCTTTTTGTTGTGATTCTAACTCCAGTTAATACTGATTAAGAAGCAGCCAATCGGGTTTGCTTATCGATCATCTGTTCATCTGCAGAGGGATGGAAAAACTCAAGCTCTACAGAGAGGAAGGAGGCGGGTCTCTTTATTCACATAAAGGCAACCTTCAGCTGATGTCAGTTTTGATGAGATTTAATAAGCTGCTGAAAATAATCCTTATTTTGAGATCACAGGATTATCTGAGCCCTCTGCAAAATCTCAGTAGGGTTACAATCCATACATATTTGGATTTGTTTCACTTATTTCCTGTCTTGATCTTTTCCTTATTGTTTGTTTTCTTCCAGCTTGCCATTTTCATTTATTCCTCCTGTCAGTCAAAAAATATTAGAAAAATAAATCAAATTTTGTGATTGCCGTGTTTTCATTAAGTAAAATCACATGTGAGTTAGATTGTTCACACAATTTATAATTCGTATGATGCTGTGAGAACTCTGGAGGAGCCAGCTGCTCGCTCATCATCGTCCTGCCACTTCCTGTCGTCTTCTTCATGGTTTTCACCAGTAGTAACATCTGGCCGGTCATGTGACTCGTGTGATGTGAAAAAAGTATTTCCATTACAGTTTTGCGAATCTTCGAAATTTCACAAAAACCTTTTTTATTGAAAAACTACCTTTTTTCTAAAGTGCTGGGTTTGTGCAATTGTATGATTAATGAACATGCTCCAGATATCATATTCCACACTATGCTGCTGTGAATTAAGACTGTAACTTTTACCTCAGTTGTTCAGATGACCATCTGGTTGCACTAGACTGAAGTAATGTAGTTTGGTTACTCAGGTGTGAAAACAGAATATTTTATTTTCTGAGGCATGATGACTAATTAACTATTTCTTGTGCTTGTGAAGCTGAACTGTCAAAGATCAGAGTAGTGTAGGTTCACAAACATCGTAGCAAGTACCTTTTTTGCTTGTCAGTTGTAAGTAAGCTTAATAAAAAGGGATTAGCTCATGTCTAGTTGTTCTGGATCTAGAAATAAGATTTAGACCTTTGAACATAAAGCTTCAGAGCCCTGCAGCTATGTAATGGCCTTAAGATCAAATCACAACCCAATACTACTGCTGTGTATGAATCATATTTATAGCCGCTGTCATGAATGTTTTATTTGAACTTCTGATAACTTTCATGTAATGGAATCAATCATGAAATGGAAATGTTGCTGCACGGTTTGGAGGACATGAAATGCTTAGAAAAGCCTTCATAAGCAGAGGCGCAAAAAGTGGGTATGCAGCGTATGCAACGCATAGGGGCGCAGCACCAGAGGGGGCGCCAAAACCCCGTCTGGAGGGGGCGACGCACCGATTATGTTTTCCCATACACTTCAGCGCGCCTCATGCTCCTTCACCTCTCGCACATAACGAGGTAAATGTAGCGATTTTTACACTTCACGTATCGTCGCCTGGGGGGGTGAGCGTCGCTCCTTCACCCTGACGTTCCTTCCCGGGGGGGGGAGGGATTTATGTTTTCGCATCCACCTGAATAATGTGTAGTTGCGCCTCTGTTCATAAGGATGTATTTTGTCCTTTTCGCACATAAAGATCAAAGTGTTTCACAAAGAGAGCAACACAAACGTTTCAACACGGCTAACTTAAATCATGGCCATGGACTGAACACGTTTGAATGACAACTTTTTATGAACGTCGTCCGAATAAAACAAAAACAAACAATCATCCTCCTACCACTTCCTATCATTGTTGTCTTCTTCATTTCCGCCAGTAGTAACATCCGGCTGTTGATCACGTGACTCGTGTGTTTCGGAAAAAAGTGTTTCCACTGCAGTTTTGCGAAATGCATCTATTTCAATATGGCCGAAAAACCACCTCATCCGAGCATCAAAACTTTTGTCTTTATCAAGCAAAGCCAGTTGAAACTGGGCGTGCGTCTGAGAGGAGGCGGTGAGTTGTCGTCCACTTCGCCTCCCATTTACAAACCGTCAGTCCTCAAAGTGAAGGAGAACGGAGCCGTCACCCTAACACGCAGTGGCAGAGGAGCATTCAGGGCCGAACGGGCAGAAATGAGAGGAGAGAAAGAAAGATGGCAGTGATTCTGTGTGTGAGTCGAGAGGGGTAGAATTGATTTGCAATGCTATAGCGCTCAGTTGTTGTTTTTTTATTCACTCTATCATCCTCTGCCACAGTTCAGATTTTTTTGAACCCTCTCTTCTTTCTCATGCTCCGTGTAATCCCAGCTGAATACCCCCTTTTGACCCTCTATCAGCTGTATTGATCAGCTGTGTGAGTGAGGAAGGTGCTGCTGGATTAGACAGGCTGCTGAGCATTCAGGTGCTGAGTGATGTAGCAATTGTGCTTGAGCAGAAACGCTTAAAGCCAGCTCAACACCTCCTGCTTGCTGAAGTCAGGGAAAATCCTTCTTACTTTAGGTTTTTTTTCCCCTTTATTTCTTCCCTGTGCCTGTGCTTCTGAGACGGCAGCATTTAAAGGCTTAATTGTCTTGAAAGCTGCTTTTGGTAGCGAAACATCTTGGCGACAAAATGTCTTTTGTCAGTGTACATTTAATTAAGTGATGCTTGTTCAGTCACGCAGATCAAATTTGCTGAGCTCCAAGACAGAAAGACGTAATGCTGAAAATGAGGGATAATGATAGGTTTGCATTTAGCTAATTGTTCAAAGTTTGTGTCTTTAAATGTTTTACATTTTGTTGTGTAACAACCAAAACTTTTATATATGTTGCCGGGATTTTATGGGACTGAAAAACAATAAAACAGCATATTGTCACTTTCCTAAAAATAATGGCTGCTTATTTACTTTCTTTGTTTTTTTTTTGCTTGCCAAAGTCACTTTGGGATGAAGCCTAGCGTGTTGCCCAACAACCCGAGCTGAGCTCCAGCACTTTTGGTCAGCTGCAGTATGCGCTCTACAATGGCTGCTGGAAAAGACAAGTGTTTTGTTGTTGACTTACCATCCAGGAACCACTTTCTGCATCCTTGTTGGTTGTGCAGGAAGCACTACTAATGCCTTTCAAAGATGTGCGGTTGTGTCACTGCACATATGTTTGCGTGAATTAGAAAAAATGGCAAAATTATCAGCATCTCAAACAGATTTAATTGACGAATTTAAAAATACATCTTCAAAGGGACACATTTGAAAAGCAGGAAGTAAACAGGCGATTGTTCCTGCAGTTCTTGTCATCTACGTTTCTATCTACACACATTGTAAATCTGCTACAAAAAAACATTCAAAGCAACCCAGCCTTCTAGACACACACACACACACACACACACACACACACGCACACACACACACACACAGATGGATAGAGCAACAAAGCAACACAGTTAAGCTGCCGCCATTACATTTACTCTTACTATGTTCTACTTTTAAGTTTACTGTTAATGTTGTGAGCAGCTGATAGCAGGAAGTAGGAGAATGATGAGGGATTACATGGAGCGACACTCTTCCATCAGAGATCTTAAATTAAAGACACAGCTCACCATAAATCCAGACCGACAAGCAATCTGTCAACTCACATTGTACTCCACATATAAACCCATTTAACGTTCATAACCCTGACATGCAGGCAGACTGTTCGCTATAACAATGCTACATCACTTAATTTGTCATATATGCCTGAAAATCAGTTGTGTTAAGAACAAAGGCAACTTTTTTCCCCAATGAAGTTGAGAAATTAAATTTGCAGTTTGTTTTTGAAAGCAGTACATGCAGATAATGAAAACAAATGGTAATCTGGAAGGAAACATAACCTCAGAATGGGATGAAAATGGATTTTGCATTCAGAGAAGCCAAACCTGCAGCGCATCATTACCGACTAGCAGTCAAGTGAGTCACCGCAGTGTTTTGGCCAAGAAGACAATGCCTGACAGCTTTTTATTTTGACAGTTTTAGTCAAATCCTCTGAGATTTTTGAATCCGTTAATTACAAACATGAGGAATCCCTAAAATAATTCTCACCAATGTTAGATATTTTTGATAAACTGACACTTTGTGATTTTGTAAAGTGTCAAATTGCTGAAAGTGTTATAGATTTAGGAGACAGTTCACTGTCTGGTGATGCAACAAAATATAAATTGAAACTGGGAGAGCTCTGGTGGAGCCAGCTGAACATTGTCTGAAAAAAACAAAAACAATCCGTCCTCCTCCTACTACTTCCTGTTGTCATCTTTTTTGTTTCCGCCAGTAGTAACATCCTGCTGTTGATCACATGACTCGTGATGTGACAAAAGTGTTTCCCTTGCAGTTTTGGGAAATGCATCTATTTAGATACGGCTACCCCCCCACCTCATCCCAGCACAACAACATTTTATCAAATAAACACACATTTTTTCGTAATTGCCATGTTTCCACTAAGCAAATTTATTTTCCTAATCCAATTTGTCCAATTTTGTGTTTAATGGAAACACAGCTGATATTGACGTCCTGTCAAACCTTGAGATGACCATGATGGGATTAATGAAGCAGATTATGCTCATGCATTTATAAAGGGTTTTACACAGCACTTGTCAGAACTGCACTTGTGTGCACTTACGTATGTGTGATGAAGGGCTGCGGATCCGAAGGGGAATAAAGTAGGTGGTGAAGCGCCTTTGTAAAGTTAAGCCCCATAAGCTGCTTCCTCACGATTCTGACAAATCTGGGTCCAAGATGGAGAAAGGGGTAGGAGGGAGAGGGGGAAGGGAAACCTACGGGGGAGGTGAGATAGTGTTGAACGGATAGACGAGTGAAGGTGAATGGCTGAAGGGTCCTGAAGCCTGTGTGGAGAGGCTGGTGAATGAAGTCACTGGAAATGACGAGATTTGAGAAGTGACAGCTGTGGGGGAAACGAGTGGGGGCGGGAGGAGATGGACGAGGGAAACAAACAATGGGGGTTGAAATGTTCCTGTCTAACTCAGATGGGAGTGTTTGGACTCCTTAGGGAATGTTCTGTGTACCATAAATAACAGGGGGTGTTTGCTGCTGTGGAAGAGGTTGGCCCACACTGGCTGTCCTGGGATGATTCACCTCATTTCAGGTCTAACAAGCTTTCCGATGTGCCACAACCAATCGTCTTAGAGTCTGTGCTGCCTCACCTACGCCGCTCCGGCTGCTTTTTTAAAGGATTATTTTCTGCCTGTTTTTGAGTCACGAGGAATATTTTCCTCAGAGGGAGAGAGAGGTACGGTGGCCCTGAAGTGCAACCCACTTCAACAAGTCACTGTTCAACATTTTTTTTAGTGGCATTTGAGCCATAATAAACAGAACCAGCATATATGATGTGTATCAATGATGACACTCTGGTTACTGGTTTCTTAATTGGTGACTGTACGTTGTTTTTATGACTTAGTAGCCATGGTTGACTTCAGAGCTACATTATTCTGACATTTGTGCTCTCTTTGTTTAGGTAGGCAGGCAGACAGACAGCCAAAAATTGGTCTCGTCCAATCAGCGGCGTCTAAAGTTTCCCACTGGCACCCTCCTCTTCAGTTTTATTAATGTTGTTTTCTTAATTTGTAGTTGTGCTTAGTTAATATCATTGTGTTACTGAATATGTTTAGCGCTTTTAAATTTGGAGTTGTATGTAATGAAGTGGTTTTCACTTCCGGGCCACCGTAGAGAAGACTCTCTCCTTTCAAAAGAGCCGACCTGGTCAGTTTTTGCTAACTGCACCGAGGGGAACATTTAATATGTTGGATCTATTTCAGTTCATCACTGTTCTGTTTCATCGTGTGAGACCTGACTGGCTGAGACAGCTTTTTCCCGTAATAAATAAAATCATGATTAAAAGCAGCTTTCTTGTATTTCCCCAGGTTATCTTTGGCTGAGATTAAAATTTGTTTGATGATGGAGAACATTTTCGAGTGACATGAAAACAGAAGCGCCCTGTAATGGAGCTAATACATTGTCACGGCACTGACAACGTTGAGCGTGAAATAATTTAATATTCTGTCCTCATACCTACATGAATATCTACTTGGAACATATGTCAGCATATTTAATCTTGAAAACATGAATATGGAAACAAGTCAGGGCAGTTTGGAGCAGGGAAAGCCTCCTGGCATTAATGAAAACACAGAAAGATTACAAGGCTGTTGGAGTTTTCCCCTCTGCAGTAGCGGCACATTCACACCCACAATGCGTTTCTCTCTTATGAAACATACAGTATAACTTGTGCTATTGTGTGTGTGTGAGTGCGCGTGTGTGTGCGTGCGTGCGTGCGTGTGTTAAGCCATCGGCCTTGGAGCTCTTGGAAAGCCCACACCGTCGCATGAAATTAAAGTCTCTCAGTTGTCTGCTAATTCTCATCCATTTGCAATGCTTTCCCCGTAGTCTGCTAACTCCATGTGACAGGTCACTGCTCTGCAAACCCTCGTGTCTGGGTGCATGAGAACGAGTCAGAGGAAATGATTGTGTGTATGTTTATTTGCATGTCAATTTGTATTAAAGTTAGTACTGGGCCGGCGGAGGTCTCAGTCGCAGGAAAGTCTACTCCAGTGCACCTGCAGAGATACGGAGGCAGAAAGGACACTTCACTTTAAATGATGTTGATTTGACCTTAGAGTGGATAATGACGGTGAGGATACGCAAAAGAATTAGATAAGTCAAAAAAGGTTAACGTTAGAAGAATTTACTGCATGGTTTTATGCAGAGATTAAGCTACCGAGTTGTTTTCTGACACACTTTCAGTGAGTAGTTGTGTGTGCTTTACTATTTATTGTCAGCCATGAGAACAAATTTCTATCTAAGAAAACCTGCTCAGATCTGGCAGGTCAGAGCAACAAGGCTAGCTTTGGTTTGGAAAGCTTGATTTTAAACCACAGCTGCAGTGGTAAAAAAAAAAAAAATGCAAAGCTTCTCCTCAGTTGACGCCACTCGTCTCAAAGCTTCTTCATCTGCCACTCACTCAGCCAGTCTATCAAGGTGTTGCCCCAGAGATGCACACATTCACACCTGAATCCAGCTTTGAGTTGACCTCCAATGAATCTTTTGAACCGTGAATTCATAAAAAGAACACACAAACACTGAAAAGGAGTTTCAGACCTTCTAGCTGAGAGCTAAATGCTTGAAGTGGCTTTTTATTCGACCACTTGGCAATGCTCAAGATACATGAAGTTGTTGCTTACAAATTATTATTTTATTTTTTAACAATTAGCATGGTGTGTTTTTCTCCATTGATGAGATGTACCGAAATTAGATGTAGACTTTTCTTTTCTAAGATAATGAGCAAAACACTGCTTCACTGCAACAAAAGATCCATTTATTTAAAGGATTTTTAAACAAGGGATGCCAAAATGGTTTGTGTATTTTGTTAGAGTCAGTGAACTAAGCCCATCCCTCCTTCTCACTTTACCTCACATTGTAAATGTATTTTATTTAATAAAAAGATTTTACCTGCTGTGAGAAACTGATGGTCCTGAACTGGGAAACGACGTCACCACATGGGAATATATCAGCGTTTGACTCTGGGGTCGGTCCCAGTCAGCTCTGCAGTAATAGCATCAGCGCCGCTGCGGCCGCTGCGTGTGTGAGACAAACTGAGAGTAATGGAGCAAAAACCGGAGAGATATTGATATGCTGTCATGTAGGAGCAGTTTTTGTTCTGTACTGTTGTACAGCAGAGCTCCAATCGGTAGTGATTCAGCCCACATGAGTGTGTTCAGGTGTTTGTTTGTGTGTGTGTGTGTGTGTGTATGACTGATTGATGAAAACAGTCGGTGTACAATCTACGACGCATAAAATACTATAAGTGGTTTCTGTCCATTAGTGGGGAGTTCATTATTCAGTAGAGTATAATTTATAATCAACAACTGTGTTTAGTGTATAGCTTACAGCCCTCATCCTCTTATGTCAAGCAGACAAGTTCGGTTACTTTTACTCTGTTACGTTTACTTAAGTAACTTTTTTCATAAAACTTACTTTTTAGGACTAGTTTTTCTTTGCCAGATTTCTTACCCTTACTTGAGTAATCTTATTATAAAGCTTTGCTGATCTTACATGTGTAAAAGTTCTGCATACTCTTCCTAATTCACCAGTTTGTTTTAACCAAAAATCCACCTGAAACAGACACAAATCTAAAATTTTTGTTAAAGTTAGGCCATGATCAAACAGCAGGCAAATCCTCTCTTTTTTCCCCATCTGAATTTTTGATGGCAGACTGGTCGGCCCAACTGCAATCTTTTCATTCCTGAAAAATGTCCAATCTGTGTCGCTTCCACATGTGGTACTAAATCGAATATGTATCCGACTGTTCGCAAAGCAACAGCAGTCTGAACGGTTCCATCGCATTTAATTTGACGTTTACTTCATAATTCTGCAACAGAAGAAGCCAGATGCAGTGAATCAGGACGTAAACGATGCCTGACCATTCTAACTAGTGTGTGTCGGTGAAGCTCACAGATCCCAGCACTGCTGCCTCTGACTGCACACCCAATCAGACTTCTCTACAGAAGCTCCAGTCGATGCTCCACAAGAGGCCATTAGTTGCTTCCATTTTATTATTGACTTTCTTTCTGTTATTATTATCTTCTGATAATACTGTCAAATTTGAAAGTGATCCATAAACAGCAGTAGCCATCATCACATCAGTAAACACTGCGCTGCTGCGTGATGTCCTACGTTCTTTTTCAATGTTCGCTTTGGGTTGTAAACCGTTCACACAGAAGTCTGACTGCAGCCAATTTAATTGGTAGTATGAACGAACCAATCAGGTTTCAGTAAAAAAAACAAACAAAAAAAAACAGAATTGATCATCAATACCTGCTATGTGAACGTAGCCTTAGACATCTTAAACTTTGTAGTCCTGATGTTCTCACCAGTGCCTGCTGTGTCATCTGGAGGTCAAAAAGATACAGTAAACACTGCATATTATTACTATATCGATATATTTATGATTATCTTTACTCTGAAATTAAGCACAAATTGGAGGCTGGTACATGATGGATACTTGGATATGTGCTTAACATGATCCATTATATGGAGATTTCAATTTGTCAGTCAAAAGAACAACATGGGGTCCAAATTTGTACTGGTTTGGATTTGTGGTCCGGGTCCACACAGAATCGTTACACAGCCTTCAGAAGGCTGTGCTTTGGTCGAGGCAGTTTATCATTTCACCCTGAAATAAGATCCATTCAGATGAATTATTAAACAAGCAAAATAAATCACATCAGGGCACTAATGGTGAGTGTGTAAACTTGCCAGTGCGTTATGTGTGTGTGGTGGGACACCAGTCTCATTAGACTCCACCCGTATTATTTCATATCAGCTCTTTGGGAAGCTTTTCTTTAAAACATTGATTTTAATTTATGTTGGATTGAAGATTAGTGTGTGACCCCAAAGTGGAGCTTGTTAAGTTAATTCAAACAAAAGCTATTTTACTATCTAACTGTCATGCAAACTTACAATTTCGCAAAAAAAAAGGAAAAAAAATGCTAATTAGGTGTGTTTCCATCTACTGGTTTGGAGCGAATCAACAGGCTTCAGCGTAATTATGTCAGATGTTGACATTATGCACGGCTGTAATAAACAGGGAAATGTTCACTATGCCAGAACTTATTCAGTAAATGTGTTTCCATCTTCCATCTAGCACATTAACTGTTCTTCGGAACAAAAAGCCAAGAAAACCACCCCAAAATTGATTAAATTATTTCAAATTTTGCTGTTTCCATTAACCATTTCTAATGTAACACTTGAAAATGTGCATTAAAGACATTGATGGAAACACAGCTAATGGCTTTAATGCTTATAAGAATACTTTATACCTTATTTTTATGGTTGTTGGAGTGATTGACTCTTCCCCTATAAACCTTACACTAAGAGCGTTTCCATTGCGAATGTGTGCAAATCTTTGTCACTATTCTTCTAATGTAAAAAAAAAAAAAAAATCACAATTTTGCAATTGTGATAAAAAAAAATTAAATAAAAAATGAAATCAAAATCAAAGTTTGTTCATGCGACAAATCATTACAAATCTTGGCAATGACAGATGTAAACAGTTAAATGAGATATTCATAACTGAGCCATGGCACTCATCATCTCTCAACCAATCAGAGGAGACGTTGACGTCTTACTCAGGGGTTGGAGTGACAAGCCCCGCCTACTTGGAAGTGACCACTGTTGCCTTTTGTGCAAATTGTAGTCAGTTGTTTTACATAAGAGCTACATGTCAAAATGACACACAACCTTTTATTAAATTGTGTGATGCTGTGATGCTGTGGAGCCAGCTGCACATTGTCAGATGAAAACAGACAAAAACATTCTCCTCATACCACTTCCTGTCGTCTCCTCCTAAATACACAGGGAGGGTAATCAGTAAACTAGACACAGCTGGAATCAATCAACAGGGGGGACAGGACAGAGACTCACAGGGAAACAGGACTTAACACAGAAAACCTCAAAATAACTACACAGAAAAACACAGATCACAACAGAAAGTCATCCTTTCAGCATGAACTGCGGTAAAAAGTATGTGTTCATAGTGCTCACAGCAGTGTTGTGTTCAAGAC
>NW_015112858.1:379547-381977 GCF_001443285.1 Poecilia latipinna | reverse complement strand
GTGTGTGTGTGTTTGAAGAGTTTCTCCCATTTTTCATCAGAGTATCCCCATTACCGCGTCTCCTCACCCTGAACACCTCAAGGCACACACTCACACACAAACAGATGCGACGGCCGCCTGTCAGGTTGCCACGCTGTCCACGGCAGCGACCCTTGACATTTCCACGCTTTGAGGATGGTGAAGTTTCCAGGGAGCCGAGGAAGAGGATGCGAGAGCTGAAGGGCGCTGAGCCGTTAAGCCAGAGCTCCTCTTACTCAGCAGCCGCGGCTCCGTCTCCTGTGTGACATTCAGTGGACAAGAGGTCAAGCAGCTAATCCCAGGAGTCTTTTGCAAAAAAGGATAACATTATGCAGGCTTTGAACTCAAACAGGCTTCCCTCTACACGTCCCCTTAAATGTCAATGATCAGCTTCTCTGCGCCCTGCAGGCCTGCTTGGGCCAGAGGTGAGAAGTTGCTTTCTTCCTAACATCGTCATTATGAGAAGATAATGAGCGGTGAGAATGTCTCCAGGCACGCTGCTGCTGCTGCTGACCAGACATTGTTAGCTTCTGAAGGGTCACTTTCCATAGCCAGCCCTAATTAACGTGCTGTTTTTCCAGCTCAAACACACAGCAGCGCGCGGTCACCAGCTGCAGATTTTTTAGGATTTTAATGGCCAGCAGCGCTAATAGCTGTAGATGTGACAGAGCTGAGATGAATAAAAGTAGCGGCTCTCTCCATCCATTTTTTTGTCCTGCCTGGTCTGACAGCAGTTTTTTTTTGGTCATTATTTTTCTATGAAAAGAATCTCATTTTACATGCATTTGTAACAGCATTCCATATTTGTGAAAGTGTATCTGTTTTCTAATGCAACACAAGACTTTGTCATGGATGCAGCACTGAGAGATTTTGCTGAAGAAAAGTAAGGGAGTGTTGTTGTGGCAGCACTGGGTTTTAAAAAAAGTTCACTGGCAGACATTTAATTAAAATCCAAAGGTACTTTGTCCCCAAAAAGAAATTAAATTTCAATCAAATGTCTTCAAACAGTTGTTGTGGATGTTAACACTGAGCAGTGAGGAGAAAAATTTTGATAGGGGTGATCAGACTGGGCCTCTTTGTCTACACATGTGTATGTGTTCAGTTTAAGGACATTAGAGGTGAATTAGGATTGTATTTGTGATAAACAGGAGGCTAGGGAACGGGGTGGGAAGAAGGAGCTGGTTGTTGTCCACATAGCAGTAAGAACGAATGTTAAATTTCCAGAAAATATTGCCAAGAGGGAAGAAAGTAAATTATAAAGAATGAAGGTCCCAGGACAGAGCCCTGGGCAACACCGGTTGTAACGGAGGGGAAGATGGGAACAAAAGAACCTGAGTTGAACAAACTGAGTGAATCACAGAGGTGGGAATGAAACCAGTCAATGGAGGTATGAGCGATGCTAATTTAAGATTATGAAATGACGTCAGATTTACATTGTGCTTTTCAGCTCTCTAAGGCAGCGGTGTCAAACTCATTTTAGTTTTGGGCCAAATCAAGATCATGAAGGCTCTTAAAGGGCCAGTTCTGCCAGAATGTATTGATAAAACATGTTCACAACCTGTTACAATATCAATGAATTCTTAAAATTAAACAATGTTATTGAACATCTTTTCAGTCCCTCCAGAATTTTGAGATACTTTTTGTGATTTTTTTGCAATAAAAATCCAAATGTTTGTGGTACAAATTTCGAAATATTTGCGCTTATTTATGATGGTAAATACGACTCAAAAACCGACTGCAAATGATTTAAGCTGGCAGGAGAAGTGAGTTCTGTTCTGTCAGAGAGCTTAAACCTCAAAGTCAATTATGCCGGGCATCTTCCAGGCAATTATCAACATCAGCAGCATTAGTGAGCTCATCCAACCATCACACTGTTAGAGCTGAAAGATAAACACTTCAAGATGGAGAGAGAAACACAATTCACTCAGACATTTACTCTGGCTCGCACCTAGAGCTCCATCATTCTCTCACTGCATCGACTGTATGGTTCAGGTTCCCAGCCCAAGCGGCCACATTTGGTTGCAACAGTCAATAAAAACCATCAACAGGTCTGAGAACTTTAGGCATTATTTACAAAAAAAGTTCAAAGAAAAAAAAGTAAAATGAGGTAAAGCAAAACAGGAAGTAGTCGACCTTGGAGCTGTGTAGCCGCTTTACTCTTATCCTTAACCTATGACTCACAGATTATACCGTCTGCTGTTCAGTCGGGAAAGATTCAGATAAAAAACATTACGAAAATATGATCTGTCCAACCTTATTATGTACTAGAAGCAGTTTTTCCTTCTGCATCCTCCCTAGATTACTGCAAATCCTCGTATTTCAGATTAAAGCTGCAGTATGTAACTTTCACAAACCCCCCCCCCCCCAAAAAAAAAAAAAAAACCCTCAAAAACTTTGGACAAGGAGGGAAAA
>NW_015112858.1:355812-376480 GCF_001443285.1 Poecilia latipinna | reverse complement strand
AACCCCCTTTTTTCAATTTAAAACCCCAGGTTTTAACTTTCAAAACCCCCCCCCCCCCAAAAAAAAAAACAAAAACCTGTCACTATGTTGTGACAGAGCGAAACAAATAAAACGTGAAAAAAAAATCAAACTCCTCCACCTCTTCCCTGAGCTACTACCGCTATCTGCAAAAATATACCACTCCTGGTCCAAAACAACCAATCAGAGCCAAAAGGAGGGTCCTAGTGCTAACAATCAAGCTCATATACTCACTGCTAGATTTTTTTTATTTCTTTTTTTTTTCTTTTTTCCACCTATTATAGTTTTTCACATTTTTTCACTTCTTAACAGATTTATTTTTCTCTGAAATCAGATGCAGATTAGACATGGAAACATTCTGAAAGGCTTTGTCATGGACTTCTAGCAGCAGAACTTTAATATTTCAACACTTTTTGGAGTTGCTGCATGTGCGGACCTGCAGAGCAGCTTGATGACCAAAGAACTGCAGCAAACACAAATTTGGAGTTATTAAAGGAAATGTTACGGTCAGTAACAATACGGACACTTTGTGATAAAACAGGAGTCTGAACCAAGACAATATTTGTCTTCTTTCTGATTCTTTGTCTTCCCCACAACTCTTTAATCTCCGTGTGATATTTCTGTGTGACAATTTTCCACTGAAGCTCAGCATTGGTGAAACTCCAACATGCTTCCAGCTGTGCTCCTGTCCTCAGATTTTAACATCTAACTCTTTGTACTGATGCAATTTCAGCACATTTTGCTTTTTTTGTTGTTTTTTTTTGCTACATGCCTCTAATAATTTTGTATCTATTTTGGTGTTGGTGTGTGTGCGTTTCATGTCAGCAGGACCGGGTGGACGATGAACGTGTCTGGGGGCGCCCTGGGAGGCGACCTTACGGATGAGGAGAAGGAGATCATCAACAGCGTTCTGGCCCGCGCCGCCATGATGGAGGCCATGGAGCAGCAGCGCATCGAGTGAGACGGAGAAACGCTGCCTCTGTTGTTCTGGATTCTGTCCAGAGAGCCTCACTGTTGTCCGTTAACGTTTTGGTGTAAAAACCCAGAGGCCTGCTTGTGTCACTGTGCTGATACATTTTCGGATGTTCTCTTAGGCGTCTGTCCAGTCGCCTGGACAGCATTAAGAAGACGGCATGTGGTGATGGACAGTCTCGCTGCCTGCTGTGTGGGACGTCCTTCGGAGCGCAGGGGGTCACAGCTGTTCTCTGTTCGCAGTGCAAAAAGGTACAGTTGTTATTCTAGCGACAAATACGACACAGAGTCCTCTGTACACAAAGGCAGATTCTTCCAGAGGATGGATTTCTGTTTGAAATGTTGGATTAACAAGAGTTTCTTTTTTATGCAGTTTGGTAGCTTGAATTTTCCAGTTTTTGACTCATTAAAATCACAAATTTCAACATATTTACACCAAAAGGTTGAAAAAGTGTGACATACAGCTTTTTAGTAAGTTGTAGGATCTTGTCTTAAGTCAATAATTCCTTAATATTGATGAAAAAGTACTAGTTAATAATCTGCCAGTGGAACTCATCAATATTAAAGTATCACGGACTTAAAACAACATCGTCTATATTGATGAAAAGTTACTTGTAAGTTAGTTTTTCTATTTCAAATGCACTAGAAATTAGACCAAAAATACAAGTAAAATGTAATTCTTTGGCTTTGTACAGCAAGGATTCACAGTTCTGTCAATTTATCTTAACTTCAAACTCAATCAGGCTATGAAATGAGCATCTCTATGAAGTAAATACTCAGGTCCGAGTAACTGACATGATTCCCAATTAACGTCATTGTATTGATTATAAAGTATTATCAATGTAACAATCTAATTCACTGTTTAACAATAGCTCTAAATTATAAACCTCTCCACACAAATGAACCTCATGATGCCATATTTAATTCCCAATAGGAAGTTGTGGTTGTTTTGAAGGATTCTGATTGGCTGACATACGTTTTACTTTTGCGCTACACTGGCGTAGCGCAAAAGTACGCTATGTCAGTGCCAAACTATGTTTTAAGCATGGGTTTGGCATGCTTAAAACAACGCTCAGTGGTGGATTTGTGAAAGTTCATGTAGATGAAAACCTTTCTGAAACCAACCCCATGTGTATGGTTTTATTTTTTTAAACAATGTGGTGGAGATGTTAGTTTTTTGAACGTTTTCTGTAAGAAATTCTGTGTTCAGGGTGATATGGAGTGTTAGTTTTCTGCAACACGAAGCAGCATTTTGCATGTAGGCCAAAAAGTTAAATTTGATCTTATCTGGCCTGAGCATCCTGTTCCAAGCAGCTCCAAGCCTTTTTGGAGCCCCAGGTGGATTTTCATTTGGGGCCCCCAATACCAACAGGTCAAGTGTGCAACATACCTAATGCAGTAAGATTTTAACCTTACAAGAGTAGCAAACTAACAGAAATATTTAGATTTTAAAATATAGAGAGGTATTTAAATGTGCTGCGTCATTTTAACTACTTGACAGTAACATCAGGAAACAAACACTGAATTTTAAGAAAACAAGTTAACAAGATTAATATCTTACATTTTCCTTACAGTGGCAGCAAAGAAATACAGGTAGAGATCACCCTGTTATATGTGTACCAGCTATAAGAATAATATAGGAATTATTTTCCATGTGTAATAGCATTTAGTTTGTATCATTCAAAGTTATTAAATAAAAACCTTTTTTTTTGTCACGTTAGCTCGGTGCTCTTGGGGGCCCTCTGGTGGTGTGAGAGCCCTGAGCAGCAGCTAATCAGCTGGCTTCCATCTTCCCCACTTAAACGAATGTTCAAAGTTTTTTTTTTTTTAACTCAGCAATCATTCCTCCCGTTCTACTTTCTACAACACATTCTACAGTTCTGTGCAGTTCTGAGCAGCCAGCGGTCCGTGTGCTAACTTGCTCTGATGCACACGGTGTATTCCCAGGCTCTGTGTGTGACACTCTGCCTCACTTTGCTCTCACTACTCAAGTAGGGGGTTAATGCCATATGAACTTTGAAAATGTATGTACTTTGTGCACCTGCCATGTTGCGCTAAATCCTCTCTCTCCCTCTCTCTGTGTTGGTGTGTGTGCACTTGTCTTCCTGCAGCACATGTGCAGCAAATGTGGGATTTGGATTAACAGCAGGACTTGTCCGATGTGGCTCTGCCGGATCTGCAACGAGCAGCAAGAGGTGAGCTGCATGGATGGAGAAGCCAGGAGGTTTCAGACCTCCAGGCTGATTCTCGGCATTATGTCACTGCTCTGCCAGCAGAAGCTCAGCTTATCCTGTGAAACGAACCGTTTTCACGCTTTTACACCCATGCTTTAGCACACAATAGTATTTCACTGCCCACTGACCTGGAAAATTGGCTTCCATTAATAGACTGTAGATATCAAAAATAGGGAGGAAGTAATGATATATTTAGGCCTATTTAATTTAGAAAACGATTGAAGATAATAGCATTCACATGAGGGAAAATTAACATGTCCTGCTTCATGCTGTCCTTGTGATATTGTTACACAATACATTCTTGATAATGTGTGACTGTATCTTTAGGAATCCTTAAATTGATGCTCTCTCTTATCATGTAGACTAACTATATCAATGTAAAACCCTGTGGTGCCATTGGTAACATGTAATGCTCATTGAATTTTTAAAATTGTGCATGAGTTATTAACCTATGCTTTTAAAATTACACTATAGAGGAGGATAAATCAAATGTAGCATCTGCAGGTTGGTGATAGCAGCATATAGAGAATACTCAGCTATGGATTCTTGTCAATCATGTCGTACACTGGATCTCAAAAGTCAACACACCGTTGTTTAAAATGTCAAGGCTTCGTGATGTGAAAGTTTTTTGTTTTTTCAAAATTTATCCTGTAAAATTAAATTAAAACCCTAAATTTGTTAAAAGAAGAAGAAAAAAAAACAATAAAAGAGGATGTAGCAAGTGTTTAAGCCTTAAAAACATGTTACTTCTCAAAGCTACTTTACGAATAATTGAGAAATTAAATATTCAGTTAGTACATGTAGTACTTAGATCCTCCATCACAGGGCAAGAAGTAAAACAGCAAGTTGATGAAGAAAGTACAAACTTGGTAGAGAAATTTCTATCAAACAGTAAACATGTGGCCTTGCAGGATTCAGCTCATTTGTTTTTTGTTCTTCTAGTTTTACAATCTAGTCCTAACAAACTTTAACCTGTCCTGAGGTGTCTTTTGAACGGTGAACCACATCAAAAAAATCATTTTAGAGAAATGTATTTTAACCTCACCTCTTTGTTGTGTTATTATGTTCAGTGAATTATTCCAGTCCTCGTTGGGCTCATGCTAACGGTTTTATTGTGCGATGTTGCAGGTACAGAAACGTTCAGGGGCCTGGTTTTATAAAGGAAGAGATCAGCAGGGCCTGCCCTCCCCTCTGCCTCTCTCCAGACCTCCTCAGTCCAACTCAGAGGACGGCACCGGTCCAGGCTGGTCACAGGGACACAGACCAAGTCATCAGACTGATGGTAACCAAAACACTAACTGTTCCACTTACTTGTAACCTACAGTTTGATTTAGAAACATGATTCTAACTACAAAGGCTAGTTTATGTCCAAAATTCATTGGTCAGGTGTTGTAAGGCTTAAGGACACATATCTGTTGTAGTGAGGCCTGTCAAATAAAACATGTGCTAGATGATAAATTGTCCCAGGAATTATTGCGATAAACCATAATTTTGTTGTTTTGAGACTATTTTCAAGTAATATATTGACAATGGGACATTCATGCAATTTTGCTCTTTCAAAATAAACTTTAATTTTGTAAAGAACACACAACACTAAAACTGAAAGATATTTTAAATATCCAAAATAAAATAAAATTCTTAATTTTAATTGATTAATTGCTCATTGGCTTGGTTGTAGCCTATCTGTGTTTGTGAATAACGTTCTAAGTTTTCTGGGCTCACTTTCGCAAAATGATAAACTCTGTTTTAATATTTCACGGTCAGTTTTTGATGTGGGCCATTTGGGGAGTTGCCCAGGGCACCATGACAAAGGGGGAGTGCATGAACACCAGAAAAAAACAATCTACAAATTTTGACCTGAACAAGTTTTTTATGGCTTCAATACATGTGCAGTCAATGGGAAGTTAGCATCATGTGTTAGCATCCCCTGTTTGCTGCTTGAAACAGCTAGCCTAGTTTACATTCTTATGCTCTGCATTTAAGCCTTCACAGTTTAATTTTCTCACTGTAATTAATTGAGAGGCAACAACAGCAGGGGGCTCGTCTGATGTGGTCATGACAAATAATTATGGTAAAAAATTATTTAATTTAAAGAACTAAAAAAATGAGAGGTAAGCTCTTCATATGTGGGAGGTGTAGTGTTGCATAAGCTCGGGTGGAGTTATTTACTTCCTGCTGATACTACTTGCTGTATTATATTTCATTTGAAAGGCCTTTGGCCTTTTCTTGGGTGATTCAGAAAGGTTTTAATCTGTCATACTGTAATATCTGAATAAATGCATGAATACATAACCATAGCGCCTCTTTTGCAGCATCTGCCTCGTCCAATTCGTCATTTCTTGAAATTTAAAATCTGTTTTCATCCACAGCAAACCATGAATATGTTTTCTGTTCTTTGCAGACACACAGAGGGATAAACATGGAATTCTGATGAAATATGACAGATCTGATTACAACACAAAGCACACACTCATCACACACACGTCTAATGTTGTCGCAGACTGGATTGCTCAACTGAACAGAGTCATTAACTTTGTCCTGCTGTGTGTTTGGAAATGTAAGAGATTAACTTCAGTGTCAGAAGAAGAATTAAAACATCAAACTTGAATATGCATTGTTTAAAATTAATATTAGATTTCAAGAGGGTATTGATTTGACAACAGATGTATTTTGCAAAATCAGGAAATGTGGAACCTTGCATGTTTATATTTCATACATTGTATGAACTTATAAACGACTAAAATTAGTTGCTTGAGTAAAATCCTTTTTCCACGTTTTAGTAGTTGAAGGTCACAAAGTCAAATGACATTAATTCGACCCATCCACTCTGATGCCAGATGCAACAGTGATTTAATAAAGCCAATCAGGCTGATAGAATACCATCTCCAGATATTATTTCTGTTCCCTGTAGGCAGCCGGTTATATTACATGCTGTGCCTTGCAGTGCCAATACAGGATTAGGGAAGAAAATGTTCTACAAATGAGGGTATGAATACTTTTACATGGCACTGTACCGCTAGCTGCATTAACAATGCAAATGCACGCAAGTATTTGTTGATATTCTGCTGATGTTGAAAAAACACAATTTCATATTTGAGGTGTTTCATTAAATAAGGAATTAAATTAAAATCACATATGAATAAGCTTGTCTACATGATAAGTCATTAAAAATCTTGACAGCTATGGATGTGAACAGCTACATGAGACATGTTCATAATAGGGTATACATAGACATAATATAAGCATAGACGCCTCCTGGACCGCTCCGGCGCAGGAAATACGGCGGCCATCTTGGAGCGGTATACCCTCCTACTTTGCTCAATCAAAACAGCAGAAGATGCCTCAGCACTGAGGGATATTTCCTCCTGCATTATTTTCCTCCAACAAATTATTCCAGTGAACGAAGCGCGTACAGCTTCCTTTTAACCTCCGTCTTCCCATTTCTGATGCTGGATCTTCAATATCCTCAAGCTTTGAAATACCAGGCAGCTACAAACCGTGTGTTAGCTGTACTGGCTAAGTTTTGGCTACAGTCCGCTGTCGCCTTGATATCAGCAGGAAAATGAAAAAAACTAAGCACTGGATGGTACCGGCTAATTACTGGACACAACGGAACACCAAAAAACTCGATTGTTGTACCAGTAGCTCGCAGATATTTTAAGTTTTGCATCTTTTTCATGGTACAGATCTTGAAGCTTTGGCTAAAAACAATAGCAGGATCCGAAACCGATCTATGTGGCATAAATTGGCTGATACCACCTCTCGTGGTATCAGCCAATCAGAGGAGACGTTGGTGTCTTATTCAGGTGTTGGAGCGAAAAGCCCCGCCTACTTGGGAGTGGCTATACGTATGCAGCGTTTTGGGGAAATTGTAGTTGGCGATTTTACATAAGAGCTACAGATTCAACGTGTTCAAGTGGCACAACTTTTGGAGCCAGCTGCACATTACCCAAAAAACAAACAAAAGCATATCCAACATCCTCCTGCCACTTCCTGTTGTCTTCTTTGTCGTTTTTACCAGTAGTTGTTGATCCCGTGACTAGTATCAAGCAAAAAAAAAAAAAAAAAGTTGCATTTTTGCAAAAATACGCCTTTGTTGATATGGCCAAATAACCACCTCATCCTAGTGGAGAAAAGTTTTAGCGCAGGTCTCCAGTTTTTTCTAAATTGCCGCGTTTCCATGAAGCAAGTTTATTTTTCAATTTGTGCAACTCTGTTATTAATTGAAACGTAGCTACTGGTACTAATGAG
Organism: Poecilia latipinna; assembly: GCF_001443285.1. NCBI lineage: Eukaryota > Metazoa > Chordata > Actinopteri > Cyprinodontiformes > Poeciliidae > Poecilia > Poecilia latipinna. The sequence continues at coordinate 369,005 of NW_015112858.1, read as the reverse complement.
CGTGTTTTTCTGAACAGGTATGTACATTATACTGGATCCAGAATGCGCTGGTGACTGTTACCGTTCCCACTCCCAGCAGCCATTATCGATCCATCTATCGAAGCAGCAGCTTTGATGTAGCTGCTGTGGTGCCGACTATTGTGGCAGCTCTGATCATCTTCCTTTGTCTCCTCAGCGCTTCGGCAGAAGCAGTCCAGTGCGTCAGAACAATGGGAGCAGACAGCAAGAACAACAACTGACAGCTGTGATGAGACTCATTCTACTCAGGCAGCTGGAACCAAGACAGAGAGGCCTGTGTTAGCGTCCAAAACACCTCAGGCAAACATGCAGCAGACGGCACCCACCCCAGGTAAAATCACACTCCTCCCTCTAAGAATAAGCCCAACGCTGCAGGGGGACGACGGGACGGGGGTCCAAACATTTAAGCTAGCACTTTCTAAGAAAAGACGGCCCAGACTTACCGTGTCTGTAGTTCCAGCGGCGGATCTGGAGAACAAGCGGCAACCGGTCGTCTCCTCAGGTCCCACTTACATACCTGCAACCAGGATCACTCCACCTGCGAATCCACCTTCCAACAACGCGACGCCTCAGAAACCCGCTCCAGATCACACAGAGAACGACGACAATGACTACGACTCTGACGATGCCAGTAAGATGGTTGAAACTCGTCCATTCAGATCAATTGTTCAAAAAATTTCAACATTTTTTCCTTTTTTTTTTTTTGCTTTTAAAATCTACTTTCAGTTGCAAATGTATATTGCGCTTCTGTGTCGTTATTCTTACAGCCACACTGGGATCTCTGGAGTTCAGCCTTCTTTATGAACAGGAGAATCATGCTCTACACTGCTGCATCATTAAAGCTAAGGTGAACACAAAACCACATGTACAGGAAAAACAAGATGGTGACACAAGACAAAGTAAATATACCTGGACAGGATGACGGCACTCAAATGTTTTGTGATGTAAAAAGTCCAAAATGAGTCCTCTCAGTACTTTTTCCATGTTTAATAGGACATCCTCCACAGTTTAGCTGAAAATCAAACAAATCTGTTTCAGTGTAGTGAATTGTAAGTCCTTTAACTTAGAAACAAAAGTTGAAAAGGTGCCTTAAAGTTAGTCAACTTTTAGATTTGAGTTAAATCTCTGCTGACCAGCTTACAAACTCTCAGGATAATTTACAACTGTGAGTCAAACTTATGACTTTAACAAGTAGAGTTCAGGCAAAGTGCCTTTAACTAAAGGGGCTCTCTACAGAGCCCCCTAGTGGTTATAGGGAGATCTTTTTTCTTTCGTTACCTTGCAATAAATTTGCGAATGCACAATTGTCTATTTTGTATTCAGTCACATTGATAACAAATGCTAATTTAAAATTGTACATATGTACCCCTTAAAAGATACACATTAAAAACATACTTAATCAATCTTAGCCCTTTGGTGCAGAAAACTGGCTCAAAATCCGTTTTTTAAAGTTTATGTTTGCGTAATATCTTTCAGCGAAGACTGGACTGCGCATGAAAACGACCCTTTAGTAACCACTCAGACTAACAGGCACAGCAAAACCATCAGATAGTGAAGACAGCAAAACATTTGGATGTGTTTCTTCCGTCTTCTGTCCCTTCTTGTTTGTGTTTTAGAGTAGAGATGGACAACCCATGTTTGACCTGTTTTTCGTTGGTATTTTGCACATAGGCACAAGGGTTTTATTTTTTTATCCAAAAATAAAACTTTAGATAACTCAAACAATATTTTAACACAGAATTCCTTACAAAAAGCTTAAATTGTAAGAGAGAATCTTTCAGTATTCAATATACTGCATGAACTGACCATTAAATTCATCACTGCGTAGTGAGGGAATGCAAAACTCATTATGTAGGAATGGGAATGAGGTAACAGAAAAGAAATAAAATCCCCCATGACCCTTATGAGACTCTGTAGCTGTTAGTTTCAGTGTACAGGAAAAAAAATTAAAAACCCTGAAAAAAAGATTGTGTGCATGACTTCACACAAAGTCTTGTTTAACACATCTTTTGATCAAATTTTAACTATTAGTTTTTTTGAACACACAACTAACCTGATTTTTATCTACTGAACTGTATTTAAGGTCAGCTTTACTGATTTCTCTGACATTTTCTAATTGGCAGCATTAGAACCATAGTTTACAGAGAGCTTTAAAAGGATCAAGATGATCTCAGGTTAGTACTGATTGTGGTTGTTGCATGTGTGGACTGTGAAAACGTAAATCCTGAACCTAAATCAACAAAAGATCCAACCAAATGTTAGAGTATGCAAACCAATGCTATTAAAATACTGCAGTTTTTTTAACTTGCTGTGTTTTCCCACTAATATTTTATTAGTTTTTCTTTTGAATTGTGCAGGACAGACGTCACATTAAAGTTCTAAAAAGTTTTTTGGCCTAGGTTTTCACACTAGCAGTAACTTGCATTTTAACAGTGGTTTGTTTATTTTCTTTTATACATTGACAGAACTGTAAAAATGACAGTGAAAAACTGTAAAAGAAAAAAAAAAGACCAACATTTGGTTAAGCTGAGAAAACAAAAGAGGAAAAAGTAGAGCAAGACAAGTCAGGAGAGGACAGCAATACAATACGGAGTGTGGCTAAATCAATAAACATGTTAAAATGGGACGAGATCAAACAGGACGGGACAAATAAAACAAGATTCAATAAGACACAACAAGGCCAGATGGTTCAACATGAGCAGATAAAAGAGGAAGGGAAAGAGACATAACGAAACAAGACAACAAGAGCCAAAACAAGGAGATGTAAGAGACGCAATAACGCAACAGAAGATGGGGGAGGATGTAACAAGACTGAAGCAATATAAGATGAGACAGGAGGCGATTAACAAAAGAAAACAGAGCTGAAGGATGGCATGTACAGTAGGAAAAGAAGAGAAAACCTCACATGAGAGAGCACAGAAGGAGAGGAGGCAAAAAGAGAAAAGACAAAACAACACAAACCTAACCAAAGACCTGGCAACTCAACTGAAGGGTTGAGCCAGGATGAGAATCCTTGAAGGAAATATTAAACAGAAATCACCAAAACGAGTAGAGTTACTAGAAATGTAGATGATAAACGACAAGACAGTTGAAAAAGATCAAATACGAACTACAATAAATAAAGAACAATGAATAAAAGCTCAAGTTCAAACAGAAAAACATTAAACTAGATAAGTTAATATGTCAAGAAAAGGGCTTTAACACAAGACAGAACGGATGGAGCACAAACATTACAATGGACTTTAACAACATCTCTTCACCAGACATAGCAATGCAACCCTTCTCTCTGTATTACTCCAAGAAAGTGAATTTACTTCAAACTTTAATACCGTCAAAAATTAGAGACACAAAAGAAGTTTTAAAAAAAAAAAGAAAAAGAAAAAAAAAGGACATCCGATTGTAGCAAATTGAACACAGGTGTTCTTCAAGGCTGTACTGCCTGTGACCATTCATCACAAGAATGAAATATATTACAATGCTTTGATGCAACAGTTATGAAGACGTTGTCACGACAACAATCTAACGCCTTAATGTCAACAAGACAAAAGCTGTCAACTTTAAAGACTGAAGTAAAGATATCCTTCACTTGGAATAAAAGCCAGAATTTACAGTGGCTTTATTCATAAATGTGACTATAAAATTAACATTGACTTTATTTAATGTGTGTGTTTTTAATTTAACCAGAGAAGAGAAAATTATAAAAAAAATTTAAGTACATGTCTAAAATACAATTAGTAATGAGTAATAAATCTATGAATATTTGAAATCAAGATGGATCAGAACAAATGAATTCAAGACTTTTTATGTTGCTTTTGGAATACTGGCCTGCATGTAGCAGAAAGAAATTTCTGAATTTAAAGAAAATTCTCTCGTTCTTCTGGCCTTTAGCAAATATAAACCATTTTGATAATCCTGACCAAAAAAGAAAAGGTTTATTCTGAGTTAATGACAAAAAGTGAGGGGAAAAGGTTACATGTCTTAATATATAGAGTATGTAAATATCTGGTTTTAGCTGTTCACAGAGCAACAATGACAAATATGATTTAAAAACATAAGTTGAATTTAGATAAAAATAAAAGGAATGTGTCACGAAGAGAAAGGGCAAAGCTAAATGAAAAGGGAAGGCAAGAAAGGTCGACAAAAGGGTAAGATATAAAAACAGCATACTGAACAAATAAAAGAAGTTAAAATAAAACCTTGTACTGTAGAATGAGATGAGGTGATGATAGAGAAGAAAACTGGGACAAACTGGACAAGGCAAAGCAATGAGGTCATCTAAACTCTGATTTTTTACGTTTAGGGTTTGAAACCAATGGATTCCAATGGACTGGCAGATCCGTATGTAAAGCTACATCTGCTGCCCGGAGCCAGTAAGGTATTTACCAACATATTTATTGCAACAATAAATATGTTACTGTGACCAGTTAAAAGTTCAAGGATGCAATAAATGTGATTGAACTCCTTTACAAGCTAAAACATGAGATTTGTTTTTCATTCTAATATATTAGCCTTGTGGTTTCTCAGTCAATCTTTAGCATTTGCTCCTTTCTTAGAAAGACTCTGTTCTGTTCTAAGTCCAACAAGCTTCGCACCAAGACGCTTAAAAACACCCTGAACCCCCTGTGGAACGAGACGCTGATCTACCACGGCATCACCGACGACGAGATGCAACGCAAAACGCTCAGGTACCGTGGATCACCTTTACCTGCGTTACTGTGACGCCAGCTTTGAAATGGAAGGATTTGTAGAACTCGTGGTCGTCTTCCCGCAGGCTGTCGGTGAGCGATGAGGACAAGTTTGGACATAACGAATTCATTGGAGAGACACGGGTTGCGCTCAAGAAACTGAAGTTTGACCAGAAGAAGAATTTCAATGTTTGCTTGGAGAGAGTGATCCCGGTAAGCAAGATCATTCACTACTCACGCAGTACGATCCGATATGGAGGACCATTTGACCCACTTCACTGTTAAACAGAACCAGTGACCATTCTAAATATCTATATCCATTCATCTAGTTACTTAAACATAATTCCAAATAATATTTTGTATTTTGAAGGGGCTCTGACTGATTCACCTTGTGGTCTGACAGGGAACTACCACCATTTTGCCTCATCTACCAATATTTATATCTTTAAAGGGGCAGTATTACATATTTTCTAGTCATATAGTGCCATTTTATTGCACACTCAAATGACTGTTACTGTCAGTTGTAAAAAAAAAGTCAAATATGACTTAAAAGAAATATGACTTCGTAATTCAACACCTTGTAATTGGGCCTCTGTCTTTATGAAACTCCACCTTCAGGAAGTCATCACAACATGGCTCCTCTACTAACCCCTTTAACAACGTTTTTACCAGCATTTCACTTAGAAGTAGTTAGTATTATGAGCTCAGCAGATGCGCAGTTCCACCAGGTGTTTGCTAATTGCTGCTGGCTAGTCTGAAGGAGCTGAGAGGGGGATAGGCGGGGGAAGGCTGCTGTGTGAGGCAGAAGCTCAGAAATGTGGAAACTGCAGCTCAGAAGAGGAGTTTCATCCTCGAAGGTGGGGCTTACTCCACCCAGGCGTTTTGCACAGCTGAATGGTTGCCAAGGTTTTCTCAAACATGCATGAAAGAATCAAAGCAACACTCCAGGTATGTTTTTGGTGAGGAAATAACATTATAACATAATATAACTTAAAAAAAGGTTAGATTTTACATAATACTGCCCTTTTAAATATTCATATAGGTTGTTAAGCAGGTAAAAGATGCAGGATTTTTTCTGCTACGATGATGACAAATGTTTTGGTTTACTTGCAGGTGAAGAAGGCTGTTGGAGGGTCGATTCGTGGCATGGCACTTTATGAGGACGATGTAAGTTTCATTATTATTGTCACAATTACTCCAAACCTCGACAAGGTTAGCATAATACTTCTGAACTAATATGTCATCAGATTTCTTATTTTTGTTTTTACAAAGCTACTTTAAGACACTGTGACAGACATTCTGTGTGTTTTCAGCTTCAGACATCAGTTCCAGTTGTGATCCTGTGCACAGCTGGAGTCTGTCTGACCTTTGGAAACAGATTCACTAAATCAAACTGATCCAGAACCTGCTTTCCCAAACTGTTTTCTGTATTAAGTTGCTTTCATCTGACTTCCAGGATTTGTTTTGTTGTGTTGCCATGGATATGTCAAATCTAGGAGCCATGACACAAAGACAAAGAAGGTTAAACTTGCTTTTAAGAAAAGCTGATTTTAGCAGCACAGCCCTACAGTCCTCAGTCATACTTTACACGACTGATGTCCAACATCTAACAGTTGCAGTAAAAATTAAGTTAGGACATAAAAATTATATGAATTATTTTGCATCACTCTTAGAGAAAAATAGAAAGACAACCTATTATTATCAATTTGAGACTGGACATGTATGCTTTGCTCCAATTAGAGGATAATCTGTCCAGATATGAGATCAGCACAAAGGGATATTAAGATCAAGAGAAAATGCGTTTCTTTGAAAAGCTCCTGCATTCATTAGCCGAGTGTGTGTGTCCGCAGCTGAAGGAAAGCGAAGACTCAGAGGAGAGGGGCCGCATCCTGATATCACTGACGTACAACAGTCAGCAGAGCCGTCTGGTAGTGGGCGTGGTCCGCTGCGCTCACCTGGCCGCCATGGACTCCAACGGCTACTCAGACCCTTTCGTCAAAATGTGCGTCCTCCTTTCATCTGCCTTTATTTAATTTACTTTTCTTTTTTTCATTTTTTGTCGAATGAATCACGTCCAGAACTTTCTGCTCCTTTGTTGCCGTAGATGTCTGAAGCCAGACATGGGAAAGAAAGCCAAGAACAAGACGCAGATCAAAAAGAAGACCCTCAACCCAGAGTTCAACGAGGTCAGTTGCTGCTTCCGAACCGCACCCTCCTTACTGACTCCACCCGCAGGTTATGTAACAAACCCTGCGTTTCTTCACTGGGTTTTAGGAGTTCAGTTACGAAATTAAACACGCTGAGCTCGCCAAGAAAACCCTGGACGTATCGGTCTGGGACTATGACATGGGGAAATCCAACGATTTCATTGGTAAGCCCTTGGACAGATTTCTTCATAACTTCAGCCTTTGTTGGGTTGTTTATATTTGATGGCGTCAGAAATTTAAAAAGATGTGACAATGAGTCAGGCTTGTCTTGGTTTTATAAGCAACAAATCAAGTACTGGTACGATGAATTAAAACCAACTAAAAAATTTTCATTTGCATGATTTAATGTTTTTCTCTTTTCTCTCTTTCTATCAAAGACTGAATAACAAAACTCTCCAGTCTGGTGCTTTGACCAATTTGATACAGAGACTTCATAATTCATTTTATTTGTTGTTTTGTGTATTTCTTTTGGATATTTAAAGTGTCTTCCAGCTCCAGAATGAAATGTTCATTAGAATGTGAACTTTACTGATCTTTCAGAATGTGTTCTTTTATTTTTAGGCCATTACTATGATACTTGAAAATAGTCTCATAGCAACAATATTATCATGTATTGTGATAACTTCTGGTATAGTTTATCATCCATTAACATTCGTTACAATGACCATAAGCTGCATCACTGTACTTTGACACAAATTGGTACAAGAAATTGCAATCAGAGTTTATCCTACAGATACATCAATCCATTTTTTCACTTCTGATACCGATACCAATATTTGAGGTTTAGTATCAACCGATACGGAAAAACAGTGCTGAACTGACTTAAAACGTTTCTTTATTTAAAAAAACAAACAAAAAACAGACATGAATGAACTGAAATACAGATTTATTTAATAAATCTGCACCAGGACAGCACTTTATGAGGAAAATGATCTAAACTAGTCAAACCCCACCTTTATTACTGAGACCCACTGTATCAAAAGCAGCATTGAGGTCTAATAGCACAAGCACAGACGCATGTTCACTATCTGATCTGAGGTTGTGTCTTTGCCTCTGAGAGGAGAAATCTGTATCAGTCTGTTATCTGAGGCTATGATGAGAATATCATTAATGGTGAGGTGGTCGGAAAAGACAAAATATTTTTAGCTTGTTTGCAAAAAACATGCAGAAGCATTTAAGGAAATAAACTCATTTAGACGAGAAAACCTTGTCGTTGATGCAAAACTTGTTAAAACAAGAGAACGTTTTGGTTTTAATGAGATTAAAAAACTTGCTCTAACTAGATTTATTAAAACCAACACATCTCATTTTAAGAAGAAACCTGCTCCTGAATTTATTTCTAAACTCTGGCAGTTAAACACTCCCATGAAAACACTGATAAAAACCCGCCAAAACAAGCAATTATAATGGATAAAAATAATGAAATGAATAAATATGAGATTAAAACAAGTAGAAGTACAACATCAATGGAAGCATTTCTGTATAAATTACCATATTGTTCTTGTTCTCCTGTCTCTTGTTTTCAGGGGGATGTCAGCTAGGCATCCAGGCTAAAGGAGAGAGTTTGAAACACTGGTACGAATGCCTCAAGAACAAAGACAAGAAGATTGAGCGCTGGCATGTCCTGCTTAATGACAATACTGTCCAGTTTGAGGATTAGTTCACGCTGTAATGATTCAGTTATCTGCTTCTTTATTTGATAATTTCTCTGCTAAATGTTATTTTTCAGTTTCAAAAGTTAGACCGATTCCTCCGTGTGTTCGTATGGAGTTTTCCCCAGAAGTCCAATGTGAATTTTAAATTTCTCGTGACAAACATGGATGTCGATCTAAAGTACCCCCCTCCCCTATCCCGACCCCATCACCTACCCACCCAGTCCTCCTAAACTAATCCAGGAAGCTAATTGTATCACACCTCATAAAACATGATAAAGGAGCCTCTGAACTGAGCGTTTATCATAATTCTCGGGGAAGATAAAGTCTTTGTTATCACTGTTATCAGGTGAGAGTGTTGTATTGAAGTGTGCACAGATGCTCAGACTCAACAGAAGGAATTCCCGGTCGTCTGTCTGACCTTTTCCCACCCGATCATGTCATTCTGGCGACCACGTCATTGCTGGGTGAAGAGGTCGGCTTTCCTGATGTATCTAATCACATTTTATTAGCTGATGTGTAATGTAATTCTGGTGTGTGCGTCGTCCAAAACAAAGCAAGCAAAAATATATATGTCTCTATATATATTTTATTTGTGTTATTGTGCCAACCGACCCTGCGTTTTGCATATGTTAAATTATGAATTTGAGACTGAATCAACAAAGTTGTGGACAAGAGCCCAGTTGTGAACTTTCTGACATGCAGACAGTTTGTAGCACACAGTGGCAAGCTAACAGTGACCTGTCATTTTACTAGTAATGTTAGCTAACCTGAATATTTACAAGCCTTTTCTTGATAGACTGAAATAACTTACCTACTGTCTGTCAACCACTTTGAAAAGCTTTTTTCATCCCTACAACATATTTGTTCTTCTCCCTCTTTCGTTTTTCTTTCTTTCTTTCTTTCTTTTTTTTTGTTTCCTGACCTTCCTTCCTGCCTTTCTTTTACGCCTCTCCATCTTTAGCTAGCTGCCTTTTTGATTTTTATTTGCGGTCAGACAACGAAGCTAGCTGTCATCAGACGACAACACAATTCAAGTGGACGAAAAAAGTCGGGGCCCAGAACGTTCTCGACCTGGAATAATTTTTCGCCATCGTTTTGGCGCCCTCTGTAGGGTAGTGCCACTGTGCGTCGCATATAGTACATAATACATTTTTATTTGTGGGCGTGAAATGTATGACGGCGTATTAGGGCTGTTGTAGACAGAGAAAAAGAGAACAGTACAATCCAGTCAACAAATCAGAAATGATCAAATTAATCTTAGAAATTTGACATGAAATTTCTGAGTTTGAAAAGTTGAAAATTAATCTAAGAAATTTGCTTGGAAAAACAAAACAAAAAAGAACAAGATCATTTCTGATTTTGAGAAGTCAAAAAGTTGCTGAAATTTGAAATTAATCTCAGAATGTTCTAGGGAAAACACGCACATTTCTGAGTTGCAATTGCAAACATGAAGTTTTTGATGGAAATTTACTCTTTTTTTTTCTATCTACAATGGCTTTAATATACCGCTGTAGAAACTCTTTTGGCTCCACGCAGCTAAAACCTTTCTCTGTGCATGTGCTAGCAGTCTGCCTTTCTGCTGGAGAAATTCAAAGGGCAAAAGTAACGCTTCTGCAAGGACCTTCTCTATGAAATGATCATAAAACTAAATTAGACCAAGCAATGGTTCAATAAAACATAATGAAATATTCCTGTTCTGATCTAACTCTATATTTTACAGTCAGGTAAAATGTTTCCAGCTGCTTATTCTCCCTGTATTGCTGCTGATGCATGTATGAACCCATGTTGTTGCATACATGTGGCTAATTAATAAAGACATGATGGCACTTGATTTGGAATAGTGTTTTTTTTTTTTTTTCCTGTGACATGGCATAAACTTTGTCTGAATCAGGCGACGTCTAATCCAATCAGCTGATGCAGACACGCAGATGAGAATCAAGTGGATTTTGACCTTTCTTGATAATGCACTTTCCCTCCAAGTGGGTGAAAGGTCACATGCCTGATTGACTCCGTCTGACCTTGAATCTGCAGTCAAATAAATTCAGGTATTGATCCCGCAGAAACGCCCGATAATACCAGGCTAATTAATTAATGTGTTTAATTAAATGAAACTAAAGTTCAGCATGTCGCTCAAGCGGAACAAAAGCATATGCAAAATCAAAAGTGAACGAGACATGAAGAATATCTGATTAGATGTAGCCCAGGTGAAAAGCTTATGTATAGAACCAAGAAAGTCTATAAAACGAGATATAACTGCAAATTGAAAAAAGGCGTCTGTCCCCAGAAGGAGGTTGTACGTGAATTAAACACATTTGGATCGTAAAGGTGCGAACAGATTAAAAGATGTGAAATAACATTTAGTCACAAAAAGTACATTTTATTTTCAACAAAGTAGGAAACCTTTTTAAAAAATTGCAAGAAGAGAACTAAAACTGCAAATATGTCAGCCAAAAGAACCCTGAAGCAACTACACAATGATTGGACGATGACTTCCCTACAACTGCTTTCTTATTGGATGATTGGGTGCAGTGGTGATATTATAGTCTTCCACACACCTGAACCAAATGAATGGTTGATACCAGGCAATGGCTGCTGATGAGGGATTCTGACATTCTGGTCCACGCTCCATACCAGTTGGTGTTTGACAACAGCCAATAAACATCAAAAAAGAAGAAGAAGAGGGAATCTGATTCAGGTGTGTGGGGAAGAGAAGGACCTAAAAGCTGCAGGGTGGAATCTCTCAAGGTCTGGACTTAGTCACTTCTGTTTTAATAACTGCTTAGAAGAATATCATCTCAGATTAGATCCATATTGGTCAAATATTGAACTTTGACATCCAGCAGATGAGTAATGAAACCATTTTATACACTTGAAAACATCCTGGCACCTGGCTGGCATCACCCATCCTGTGTCCACTTTGTTAGATTTTACTTTACAAATAGTGTTTATTTTATTATTACTGAATTTCTGTTTTATTTTTGCTGAATGTTTTAAATTAGACAATATGTGCCCCTTGTTCTCAAATGGTGAGTATAATTTAGACAATAAAATTCTAATTCAGAGGAAAAAAATGGTTGAAAGAAGAAGATAACTAGAAACTCATGACAAAATATATCAAACCAGGTCTAAAGCATAGTAATGTGGTAATGGAAACTGGCGTAACACCTGTTTCAACACCGGATCATCCCGGTACGCACCGTGTGTGTGTGTGTGTGTGTGTGTGTGTGTGTGTGTACGCGTGTGTGTGTGTGTGTACGCGTGCGCACGCGTGCGCGGTTCAGCCAAACAAAGCGGCCCTCATTAGTTGCCTAACAATAGAGTTACGACTGTTCTGGATTTTCACAACACATCTGACATGTTCAGGTTGATTCAACACAGCAGAGAAGACAAGTCCAGAAGTGTCTGTGTAAAAATCAATAGTTTAGTTGATCACATCTCCATTCAGCATGTTAGGGGTGAGTCTGAGCAGCACTGATGCATTAGTCAGATTTACAGTTAAAAACGTGTGTGTGTGTGTGTGTGTGTCCTCACTAATATTGTGGCTGTAAATGTGGGGCAGAGAGATGGGGAGTGTTTTGGCTACGCTGCCTGGTCACGTGTCTGATCTGGATGTACTGTTAATCCACCGGGAAACCTTCCTCTCCTCCTCCTGTTCTTTTTCGCCTTCACATTTAAAACCGACCTGGACTCTGCAAATGAATGAAAAACCTCTCAGAGGCAGAAGTTAGCACTTTGCTGCAGAGTTAGTCAAACAGCCTCTCTTTCTCTCTCATCCGGCCGCAGCTCCATTGATGCGCCAAGATGACGCACATCTCCGCTCTCCTGGCTCTCACTGTAACATCAGCTCTCCTGGGCTGCACTGCCGCGCGAGCCTCCACCCACTGCAGCTGGACCAAAGTTTCTTCCAGCGGCCAACTGCACGTCAGCTTCCTCCGGGGGGATCCGCACGGCAGCGCCGCGGCACCGCGCCTATACCACGGCGTCTGGTCCGGGGAGCGCGCCCTGCTCGGCTGCACCTGGAGTGATGACGCAGCGCTGATCCAGAGCTACCTGTCTGCGTGTCGGGGGCGCGTGCGGGAATTTAACGACCCCGCGGAGAAAACGTTGGATCTGGAGTCTTTGTTTGACGCGGATCGGTGCGTCTCTCTGGCCTCTCCGAGCTTTGCTAATCTCCCGGAGCACACAGCGGGGAGACACGTGAGGAGCCTCGGAGATCAAGGTGAAGGTGAAAGGTCAGAGGTTAGGATTCACGCGCGTGTAAAGCGCGGATTTATCGTCCCCGGGACTCTGTGGTGCGGCTCTGGCAACAAAGCGCCATCATACGCAGATTTGGGTGAGTGATGCTGTGTTTGAACTAACCATCATCCAAGATACACGAGGAAATGGTATTGTACTGTTTACCTAATCACATTATTCACATTTTAACACATCATGTTGACAAAAAGTCTGTTGTGTTTTGATGCCGGCTACATGTGGGCATTTATCTTATCGTTTGTCAATTATCGTGGCAAATTTCTTAACTTTTGATTTACCATTGTCATGGTTAAAAAAAAAAAAAAAAAAAAAAAAAAAAAAACTATATATTTTTTGGTGTTTTTTTTTTAATTTTTTCCCCTTTTTGTTCTCAT
>NW_015112858.1:350029-352499 GCF_001443285.1 Poecilia latipinna | reverse complement strand
CAAAATTTTTTACTTTTTATTTTCCATTGTAATTGTTAAAAAAAAAAAAAAAAAAAAAAAAAAACATCCATAATGTCTGGATTGTTAGTTTTAGTATTTTCTCCACTGTTTGTTCAATGAGTGTATCATAACATATCAATAAATTAGAAAATATTTCTAAATGCAGTTTCAAACTTTGGTAACACTTTATTTGAAGGGGGTTGAATAAGACTGACATGACACTGTCATAAACATGACATAACACCTGTCATGAACATGAATAAGTCTTCATGAATGTTTATGACTGTTGTCATAAAGCGTCATCCGGAAAATTATGACACTTTTAATACAAAGTTGACATTATTCAAAATGTCTTTGTTATGACAATTTGACATTAACCAAGAAATCGTTACTGATATAAATTTGTTATAAAAGTATTATTGATTGCACTTTAAAAATTAGGTAACTTTATGTTATTAAAGGTAAAGTTTAAACAGTAATAATTTCCTGGTTAATGTCAAGTTGTCATAACAAAGACATTTTGAATAATGTCAACTTTGTATTAAAAGTGTCATAATTTACCGAATGACGCTTTATGACAACAGTTATAAATATTCATGAAGGCTTATTCATGTTCATGACAGGTGTTATGTCATGTTTATGACAGTGTCATGTCAGTCTTATTCACCCCCCTTCAAATAAAGTGTTACCTAAACTTTTTATGTGATGGCGTCTTAAGTATTAGAAATTGCTATGGTTGCTGCGCCACAGCCACTTAAAAAGTAACTATAAACAGTTTTTATCATCACTTTTATTGCTTTCACAATATTACCGCAAAGTATAGTGATAAAACTTTAAGTTATATCACAAAGTTTTATCAGCCTTATTATGTCCCATTTGATAAATGCAGTTATGATTTGTTATACTCTCACTGGCCACTTTATCAGATATAACCGTTTATCTTATCAAACAGCTAATCGGCCTGTAAAATGATGGCAATTCAGTGTATTTATATAGACAACTAGACATCTGGGCTTCTAGATAAAAACGACCTGCTGAAGTTCAATGGCACATCAGAGGAAGGAAGAATGGGGATTTAATGTGGGGTAGTTATTGGTACCAGACCTGCTGGTCTCTATTGGCGTATTTGAGAAACTTTCTGTAAGGTTTGAGGACAAAGTCAAAAACCTTTTGGGTTTAAAAATGGCTAGGAAAGTAGCAACAAAAGAGAAAAATCAGATGGAATCCAAAGTTGCAGGGCTCTGATGTTATTATGATCCAGGTATATATCGTGGACATTAATGTAATCTTTATTTTTTTTAGGCCTTCTAATCCAAGTTTAAATGATTGTATAATGCCACTTTGATTTTCAAAAGCAGAATTTTGCTGCACAAGTTTTAATTTATTGAGAATTTTCTCTAATCCACATAGAATCAAAATTATAAGTCAAGTTTATAGCAACCATTTCAGCGACATGGTAGGTCAAAGTTTTTACGTGATAAAATCATCACGCAGTAACAAGAAATTATGAAACAACCAACAAAACATTACATTTTGTCTATTTTTTAATGTTTATAGTTTTATGGCTTCTTCTAAAGCCATAAAACACAAATTAAGATAAATATCTTAATGACGCCACATAGTTTCAGTAGAGTAAATCCCGAGTCTATTTTACCTATGACAAAAAATACTTCTGAAAAAGTTTTGATGTATCTACTGTCCTGTTGAATAATAACCATTTAGCTGCTGATTTGTGTTGAAAAAATTTGATAGTTTTTCAACATTTTTGCAAAACGGCATGATGCCTCCACCACCATGCTTTACAGTCAGTCAAGTCGTCTTAGGTTTTGAAAGACTCATCCTACCAACGTCTGTTGTCTCACCTGCCCATAACATTCTTGTATTCATATTTGTTTTTCTCCATGTGGGTTTCCAAGGCAACATGTGCAAAATAATCCATTAAAAAAAAAAAGATTATGATGTTAATTGCGCATCAATAAAAGGTGCTTTATGAAAACTCATAACCACTTCTTCTGAGTAAAACTCCTGTTCCACACTCTCCCCTCTTGCAGGTGTGTTTTCAGACACAGACAGCTGCTGCAGGGAGCATGACCAGTGCAAACACACCATCCTGTCCTTCCAGTCCGACTTCGGCGTCTTCAACAGCAACATCTTTACCATGTCCCACTGTGACTGCGATGACAAGTAACTCGCCGCCTCCCAAACCAAGCCTGCTCCGTCCCCAGCGGACAAAATCGCCGCTATCTGTGATTTTGCTCACGGTCCCCCTTCCCCCACTACGCTCTCTGCGCTCCAGGTTTCGCAGCTGCCTGATGGAGGCGAATGACAGCATAGCTGACGTGGTGGGCTACACCTTCTTCAACCTGCTGAAGATGCACTGCTTCACCTTTTCTCACCGACTCCAGTGCGCCGAGAGGAACTGGTTCGGAATGTGAGTCTCGTTTTGATTCCAAACGTCGGGCAACATGTA
>NW_015112858.1:342122-345155 GCF_001443285.1 Poecilia latipinna | reverse complement strand
TTGTTTTACAGCATGAAATGTCTGAATGAGTGCTCATCCAAGACTGGTGATTCCATACTTTTTGCCAGGGGTTGTAGCAATACTTTGAGAGCATTGATCTCAGTTTCTAGAAAGAAACGTTTCAAAAGCAGTTCAAGGAACTGGCCAGAACTTTTGGACAGACAAACAAAGTTATCCAATGAGCTTTTTGTTTTTTTATTTTTAGTGTGTGTAAAGAATCAATTTTGCATGTACTTGGACAATGACAGTACTTTGAAAGAAAACATAAGTACGTTAATGCCATTACTAAAAGCTAAATCTGCAGCAAACTGATCTTATATTGGTGTCACACTTCATTCATGTCTCTGGGGATTATGTTGGATATACAGTAAATGCATCGCTGATAATCGCAAAGGTTAGTAACTACAGTACAGCCACCCAAAAAATTTGAGTATTTAGGACTCCTTCTGAAAAGTCTTGTATGTTCATATTTCAATAGTTCAAGCAGCAAAATGTACCTTAATATGCAATATGCATACACTAGAAACCACTTCAGCACTTGGTGCCAATTAGCACCAAGAAAAATGAATGATGCTCCTGAATTAGCAGCTTTGCAAACATCAGCCAATAGCGTGTCAGGTAGCGTTGCGCCTACGTATTCTAGCTTCCTGAGCTGCATTTTCTCTCGACTGTTTCAGATATGCTCCACAAGAAAAAAGAAAAGAACGCAAATAGATAAATTTTCTGCAAATCTTCCCTAAAATTTCTGTAAATTTTGATCATTTCCACAAACTCCGAACCACCAATAGGCGGGTTTCCTCCGTATCCCCCCGCAGCAGGATGCTACCACCTCCATGTTTGACAGTAGATGTACATCGTCTCATTGTTGTCAACTGGCAAGTTTTTTTCTCAGTTGACAAAGCCTTAATCTTCATCTTGTCAAAGTGGCCACCTTAAGCTTGAATTTGAAGTTGAGGTTAAAGTGGTGAGTTAATGCAGGTTTGGCACCCATCAGTCGACGGTGATGTTGCTCGTCTTTGGAAAATGACCCAGACAGTGGAGTCCTGCCTGGACGAACATCCTAACCAATTTCCTTTCACCTGACAGTGCAGGTCTTCTCTGAGATCTTTGGATATATGCATCCAGAAGACTTTCCCAACTTCTTTCTGGCAGTTTCTGTGTGAGATTTTCATTTCAGACATTTGTGAAGACTGTCTCTGAGCAGTTGTTTAGCCTTGGAGGGCGACTCAAAGTGTTCTTATTGGTTACCTTAAATGTTCCTGCGTAGAATAATTTCACTATGTGTCCGTCAACCTTTCTCTTTTCCCTCTCGTCATTTCTCCCTCTGCTCTGACCTCACAGGTGTAAAAAGACTCAGATGGCGCTGTACGCTGACGTCCACTCACCCACGCTGTACGAGTCCAGCGAGTCCCAAGAGGGCTGCGTCAACAGCACCTGCTCCGACGTCAACTCCACCGCATCTGCACAACTCCAGGAAACAAACGCGTCACGTCCGCACCTGCTGTCCTCCACCGCTGCCACGGACACGGTCCCTGCATCCTCTCCCATTCCCTCCGTCACCGCAGCGACTGAAGCTACGAACTCCACAGACGCCGAGGCGTCAGGATCGACTGTGCGGAGAGATGGCCTGGGGAACGTTGTACCCTCCACGCTGGTCGCTGTGGTTGGGCAGCACAACGCCGTTACAGGTACTTCAACCTGATGGTGCCTGGCGCAGTCGGTTTAGTTTTACACTCCGTTACTGAAACTGAAATCCCCCCTGATGTTTGTATCCCATCCACAGAGGAGGACAGGTCTTGTGTTCTGTACAAAGAACTTGATGAGTGTAAGAACAAGATCCTACCGCAGCAGAGGAAATATGGTCTCCACAACACGGAGACAGGAACGATTTATCACTGCAACTGCACCGCCAGGTAAGTCCAGCCATGTTTTCACATTAACGTCTGTGTCCAGGGCCGGCCCAAACCTTTTAACAGATTTTCATTTAGGTCCCCCCCCCACACCAGATGCAATTGGTGTTATTTCTAATTAACTTGCATCACATCAGTGCCATTATGGTTATTGAGTTTAACTTTACAGGAGTAGCAAACTAAAAAAAAAAAGTATTTGGATTTTGAAATGCAGAGTGGTGTTTAAGTGTCATATTTTGAAACTACTTGAAAGTAACGTCAGCAGGAAAACACACAGTTTACTGTAAACAAACTCAGTGTTTAAGTTTAACATCTTAAGTTTAACATCTTATATTTCCCCAACAGAGGCAGCAGGTCAGGTGTGTGTAATCCGTCACAGTGACCAATGGGCTTAAGATTTTTTTTTTTTTTTGTCAGCGTTTAAAACAACAAAAAACAGTCAAAGATGAAAAATATTTGGTCAACGTGACTCCTGATTCAGACTGGTGGGGAGTCCAGGTTTTTAGTTACTTGGTTAATCGGTCCGTTCATTGGCCAGTAAGCTACGTTTCGGTTCCACCTTCTAACACATATTTAGTCTGCTCTTAAATGGGAGAAACTGTTTTTATGGCTTATTTTCATTTTATGTTCGATGATGTCTTCGTCTGTTTGCAGTTGTTGACACACAAAATCCCCATTAAAGTATAATAAAGTTTGTGGCTGTAATGCGACAGAAACTGAAAAAGTTTTAGGGGTAAAAATACTTCAGCACATCAGTGTGGTCTCAGTATGTATTAATAATAAAGTACCAACTCGTACATCATCTCTAAAATATTGAACCTTAATTTTTGCAAAGCAACATCAGACCTAGTGGTAACAGAACACTCCCCTTTCTGTGTGCATCTGTGTGTGTGCGTGTGTGTGTGGCTGCTTAAACAAATCAGACGTGGGGAGACATTTCATAACACAGACCTAGGCCAGGGCCAGTGTAAACATTCACCAGCTTATGTAAGACGGCAGCTCTCTGCTCTCTGACAGGCCTTCAGGTCTCTGAACGTTACCGTAGAGCCGCAGTATCACACAGGTTATCAGTCTGTCAGCTTGTTTTAACAGACTTTTGAGCTTTTTTTTTTTGTTTTGTTTT
>NW_015112858.1:283470-338917 GCF_001443285.1 Poecilia latipinna | reverse complement strand
GGAGACATTTCATAACACAGACCTAGGCCAGGGCCAGTGTAAACATTCACCAGCTTATGTAAGACGGCAGCTCTCTGCTCTCTGACAGGCCTTCAGGTCTCTGAACGTTACCGTAGAGCCGCAGTATCACACAGGTTATCAGTCTGTCAGCTTGTTTTAACAGACTTTTGAGCTTTTTTTTTTTGTTTTGTTTTTTTCCTGAAACATATCTGACGTTTCTCTGAATGTCCTTCCAGACTGTTCCACTCTCTGACTCAACAGAGACAACTGAGCAAAGTGGAGACTCTTCTGATTGGACATGTGTCTCAGTCCTGCTTCCTGCCCCAGGACTGCGCATCAAGCAGCAAGTCAGTATTTACAGAAACATACTGGTTTGTGTGTCTAATATCGCATAATCACTCTGTGGGAGAAACTCTTTAATTAACCCACCGTAAAAGTTTGTCTAAGCACTTTTAAAAAAGTGCTTAAAAGCTGTGGAAAGATGTACAAAAAGAGAAAACATTTGGATAAAAATGTTAGTCTTTGATTGGCTGAAGAGTCTGTAACAGATTTTCATCTTCCATCGTGGCAAAAAGCTGAAAATGTATAGAATGAATAACAATCTGTTAAGTATCTCTGCATTCATAAAAATGAGTGCAGAGATGTGCTGAATTGTTAACATTAACATTGCATAACACAAATGGAATTCAGAGCTAAAAATTTGTGATTGATGTGAACCCAGTGGGTTTGTAAAAGCAACCAGATCAAATTAGCATTTTTCACATCCCAAGATCAAAGTATTGTCAATCCACAAATGTTAAGTTGGGACAAAATCTTGAGAAACAACCAGCAAAGACTGACAGATGTTATTGACGTCTCCACATTTACGAAGATTCGTTGCTGCATAAGTTGACTGTTCAGAGTGCCGCGTCTGAACCCATTCATTTTAATTTTAATTTTTCATTCATTCACTGTTTAAAATGAACATGCGGCATGCTGACATGAACAAAAGTTTTAAATGAAAAGCAGTAGTTTGAAGGGGAGAAAAAAAACCTTATCTAATTGACCCCTTATCTCTTATATATTCTACATTAATATAATAACAGTAAAGTTACAGAGATGGAGATAACAGCACACACACGATAAAAACGTTTGTTTTATTTTTATTTCCTGCTTTGATTCATCAGCTGCACTGCTACGGTGGTGAAAGCAGAACTTCCTCGGCTTGACCCAACGAGTGTTGAAGTGGCGGAGCAGCGCCATCTGCAGGCAGAGAGACGGAGGGGCAGGAGGCCAGGCCCGACAAAAGCGAAGAAGAAAGACCGAGCTGTGAGACTTTACAAACTGTGTGTGAGAATGACTCGACCCAAGCAAACCGGGAAGAACAGAAAACGAGTCCAAAGCGCAGAACAGCCTCGTATCACAGGAACTCAGGTCAACTGAACGGCCGGTAGCAGGGAGGAAAAAAGACATTGTGAAATAAATGATTAAAAACTGTTTTATAGGATTTGATTCAAACAAAGGAACACATTTCAGCTATTTTAAGTTCCATTTTTGTTTCCCTCTGTGAAAGATTATTTGTCTTTCACAGAAGAAAGACAAATAAGGTGGTAATAATGAGGTAATTATTTTAATCATTTTCTGAGAAAGTTCCATATTAAAAGCCAGACAGATCAGTAACTACCTCAAGTAAAGACTAGGCTTTACATTTCTTCCTTTGTTTATAGAACTGAGGGGGAAAAACGTTCAGAATTCAGCCAAATTAAGTTTTAGTTGCTTATACAAATCAACCCTTAGCAAATCATTATTATTCTTATTTCAGCGATAATAAATAAGATTTTCAGTTGAAACATTAAATAAAACAGTTGAACATGGGAAAACTTTCAGACATAATTTCCAAGGCAACGCTGTTAAATAATGAGTGCAAAAGCAGAGTTCATCCTTCTGGAAATGCATGCTGTGTTGCCTCATGACCACGAGGGGGCGGTGGTTTCCAAACTTTGAAACCACAATCTTTAATCGGCTCTTAGACTGACAACAAAACAAGTAATTTTTTCTTCTATTCTGTTCAATAACCAAAATTTGCCCCCAAGCAATGTATTTTAGTAAGAAAAAAATGATAAAGAAATAAAATAAAAAATCAGGATACAAAGATTTTCACAATAAAGGTTGAATTTAATTTTTTTTTTCTCAACATTTCTGAGATGATAAAAGGCAGATATTTATTTCACAATGTCTTATGTTAAGTTATGGAAACTTCTTTGGGACCCTATTAAATATTGCACTATTATATATTTATTTGATCAACCTTTGAGTCACTGTGGAGCTTAAGCCAAACTCCTTCTGGAATCTGGTAAATGTAGTTCTTTAGTGAAATGTAGCAGAATTTATTTCTAAGACGAAAACTGAGCCTGAGGATGGTTCACGTCTTTACTGCTGTACTTCCTATAATGTGTTCATCTCCTCCAGATCTGGTGTCTGTTTCTCTCCCTAGTTGATACGAAAATGTTAAAAAATGACAGCGGCTTCAAAAATGTTCACACTCCTGTTACAACGCCACCATCATAAATCCTTTCAAAGGTTTTTCAGATAATGTGACCTTTATTAAGTGGAGTTCAACTGAAAAACAAACAAATGTGTCAGAAAGAAGGAAAAAAAATCAGACTTATTTGATTATGAGGGCAATTTTAGCTCTGGACTTTGACTAGGCCATCCCGGAACTTTAATATTCCCCTAATAAAGTATTTATTTTTCTCCAGCTTCATCCATCTTGATTGTATTTAAAGTAAAGTAACCCCAGAGCATGATCCTGCCACTACCATCCTTTGCTGTCAAAATAACGATTACGAATGAATAACTTTTCTCCAAAAAGCTGCACAGGATAAATGTCGCATGATATGCGGGGAAAAAAAGTTATGTTCTCTTTTTACAAAAAAAAAAAAAAATCTGGTGTGAAGACGTTTGATAGCCGCTGTCTGTAGCCCAGCTCCTAGAAGCGCACGTTGAAGTTGTATTTGTACAGAATTTTTGTGAAAGCCTTTGTAAATTTTGGTTGCCGTTGCAATGAACTGGAAATCATTTGTAAATACTTGTACATGAGAAGCACTCATAAAAGTTGAGATTGATGAACATAAAAATGTTTTCATTGTGTTTTAGTTTGTCAGAGAAGGAAATTTGTAGCTGACGGTAAAAAAAAAAAAAAGTTTTTCTTCTGGAAAGTTTTAATGTACCAAAGCACACAAAATATAATCTGGTCCTCACAGATTGTAACATTATTGAAGTGTGACCTGAAATGGAGAAAATACACATGTTCATTATTAAGCAAAGACAAAGCAAAATAAGAGAGAAGCTGCTGGGGAAAAGGTAGAACACTTTAACCAGAAATATAACAGGAATGGCTTGAATAATCATGAGAAAAGCAGGAGGAAAGTTGTTGAATGCGTAAATGACAGCATTTTTCCTCCAGGTGCTGCTCCTTGACAGACTGGCGCCCTGGGTGGACTGCCCATGCTAAGAATTTTTACACACCAGTTCAGTTTGGATACGGGCAAATGAACCAGTTTTTTCTAAAACATTTTTCCAGATGGTTTAAACTCGGTGTTTATAAAAATCTAATTTCCCCACAACAATGTTAAAAAAAAAGTTTCTGGACATTTTAGAGAAGATATTTAAAAAATATATATATAAAAGATCAGTTTCCTGTTGTGTTTGCTTTTAATTTTACTCGTGCGCGTTTAGCTTTCATGTCTAAAAGAACTAAGTCCACGTGGTGCTTATTCCCCCCGCACACACACCGTCACTGTGTGCGGCTTTGTCGGGCCTTATAATGTCCATCAGGTAACTCAATTCCCCTCTGATGTCATGAGGAGTAATTGAAACCTTGCTGAGAGCTGCAGCCATGGAGCCGACCGGATCCCCGCCTCTCACCGGACAAAAATTCCGCTATGGGGAGGATCGGCAGCGGGGAACATGGCGCATTCACTGCGGATTAACTCACCGCCGAGAAAAACTTTGGAAAGTGGCGACGTAACGCGCGCGTGCCGCTGAATCGTGAGCGGACTCGCAGGACTCATCACCGGGGAACCGACGGCCGACTCCTGGGCTTGTTTTGGATGGTGTCGGAGGCTTTTCCTGCCCTCCCTCAGTTCTGCTGCTGCTGCGGGATCAAAGTTTGGAGCAGCAGGCGGAGGATTTAGCGGAGATGGAAAAGCCCAGAGCGAGGAAAGAGAAGGTGAGGCCGGTGGAAACGTAAATTGTGGGGGTGAAATGTGAGGACTGCCGGAGGGAAAAGAGATAAAGAAAAGAGTTTGCTGGAGCTTTTTTTTTTTTTTTTTTTTTTTAAATAAATGCAGGTTGCTCACGTATTATGAGGTGTTGACATCCTTCAGGATTTATGAGGAAAAGTCTGAAAACATAGGCGGTCCAAAGCTGTTTGGGGCCCTGAGCAGAATTTGGTTTGGGGTCTTTCCAACTGACAGTCACCACAGCTAACCCAGTAGCTTATTTACTTATTTTTAATCACTATTTATGCATTTTGCATCCAACATATCCTTATCTATAGTGTGTGTGTATATATATATATATATATATGGACTGCTTAGTAAAAATTGTTTCATGAATAACTTATACTTTACATTATTTTTATATTTTAAATGTGCTCATTTAAATCTATTGAGAATCAGTTGTTTTTTCATGTAGAAATTCCGTTATATTTTAGAGCACGAGTCACCAAACGTTTTGCTAAAGAGGCTCTTCATGAGTACTAAGTGATACAAAGGGCTGCCAAACTGACAGTTTATTTTTTACATCACTTAATCATTTATGTGATTTTGAACAGGCACTGTGTTGGAGACCCCTGTCAGAGGTTTGTACCTGTTGAGTGGAAAATTTAAGCTTCAGAGCAGTACTCCCCCACCGTGCCCCCATTCTGCTCCTTCAAACCAGCCAGCAACTATTAGCAAACATCTGGTGGAACTGTGCATCTGCTGAGCTCATTACACAAGCGACTTCTCAGTCTGAAGTTGGTAAAAATGTTTTTAAAGGTTGATAAAGGAGCCATGTGGTGATGACTTCCTGGAGGAAGAGTTTCAGAAAAAGCAGAAAGGCCCAGTTTCAAGGCATCAAATTATGAAGTCAAATATCTTTTAAGTCATATTTGATATATATACAGCATTTTTATAACAACCGAAGGTAACATAGTTACTTGGGAACTTTTTGGCAATGTTTTGGCTAACCAACAAATAGTCATAGATTTTAGAAAGCTAACACTGATCATCGTGAACATGCATCCCAATGTGAAATAAGGCTGAGACAGTATTATACTATTATTCTTATTAGTAAGAATAAAAAAACTAACATTTTTTTAGCAAATTAAAAATATGAAAAGAATAGGAAGAAATTTCTTTAGTCAGATGTAACCAAAATGTAACTTTTTGGCCTACAGGCATGTGCTACATGTAGCAAAAAATAAAATAAAACCAAAGGGTCTGACCATACCTTGAACACAACATTCCCACTGTGAAACATGGTGATGGCAGCATAGTGCTGTGGGTATTACTGTCTTCAGGACACAGAGGGAAGCAGCAGATTTCAGACCGGGCCAGGATAGTGACCCCATGACTGGTTCAGTCAAAGTACAGACCTAAACCCAACTGAGAATCTGAGCCATGACTCGAAAATGAATGTTTGCAGATCTAATGACTGAGCTTGAGCCACTGGTGAAATTGTCAGGAGTTCATTTCATATTTGGCCACCAGCCTGTTGTTTGATACTTCTTAATCTTAAATTAGAAGATCAATAATCATATTCAGGTGGAGCAGTCGTTCTTTTAGCTATGGAGATTTTTCTCCTCATATTGGTGTTATTCTTCAGGAATGTCCTCCCTGTGACCTGGGCAGAGTCGAGGGGCAGTGAATAGTAAGACGGGACGACAGGGGAAGCGTGTGTTTGCCAGCAGTCTTGGAAGGACTGGGCAGGATATTCATGCTGTGTTCCTGTTGCAGCGCTGCTCTACTGACTGCAGCTCCAGCAAATTCTTCTTTAAAATTTGATCATCTGTGTGTCTACTGAAATATGCTTTTTGTTATGGAGCAAATGCAACATGCAGGGATATTTATACAACTATAGATTTATCCTGCTGAGTGTCTTATTGAGTCTTTTTTCTTCTCACCTGACCGTGTGCGTGTGTGTGTGTGTGCGTGTGTGTGTACGGTACTGACCAGCTAACACAAAACTCATTTATCAGGTGATGCTGTTTTGTGCTTGATTAAGTATTTAAAATTAGTGGTGTTCCAATACGACATTACCGATATCGCTGCTTTGAGTGTTGACCGATACCGATATCGGCCAGATAAGATAACAGCAAGAATCATACACACTTTTGTTACGTATTTTGCTGTGTGAAATGTTAGGAAATAGTTGATCTAGTGATACTAGTCAAGCAGAGAACAATAGTCAACAACAACTGACCCAACCATTATCAACCAATGGGTCTGTGTTCAGGATACAAGCACTGCTGGATACAAATGCAGGAGCAGACTAAATTCTGGGATGGACTAAATGCTGGAGTGGAGTAACTACAGGGGTCGACAAAAGGCTGGGGGACACTAAATAGTGGAGCAGACTAAATTCTGGGTTGGACTAAATGCTGGAGCAGAGTACTTCTATCAGCTTGCGTATATCAGAGATTATAGATCCGATGCTGTTTTTCGGGCTGTTTTCCAGACTGATTTCCGATTTCAATGTGGGATCGGGACAGCTCTACTTAAAACAAATAATGTGAAGGGAACAGTGGCAAACAATGTAACTTGTTTAGCCACGCAGCTTCTCCTTCGTCAACCCTTCACACCTGTGAAAAGCCCAAAAGAAGCAACTCTTTTAAATCTTCCAATTATCAAAAAAATGGGGGGTGGGAGAAACACAAAATGGAATCTAATCTAATCTATTAAAATATGACATAGTGTTGGCTAAAGGTTTTTTTTTACAACTATATGCACACACTCGTATATACACGTATTTGTTTTGTTCTGTCTTTCAGACAGATTAATAACTGATGAGAATGATATTCATCGTTTTAGTTTTGGTCTAATACATTCTAGATGTAATCTACATCTGTCATTTATTAAAAGAAAAGTGTTTTTTCCTGTTAGCTAAAAATGATTTATTTTTATGGACCTCTGTGAATGGAAAGCTGTTGTTTTCCATTCACATTTCCATTGCATTGTTATTTTGTAGCAGTTCTACATGAGTGCAACTTCAATAAAGATATTATGACAACAAAAAAAGAGGTTGTTGATATCCAGGCAGCGATGTTTAGTTTGATGCCACAGTCATCCCGCTTTGTTCTTAGAAATAAAACCCATTGAAATAAGTGGAGATGGATAAACAGGCTTGTTTAAAACGATGAAAACCTCCACAGAGCAGATGCTTCACTCGTATCAGAAACGTGAGACTGACAAACGCCTCTGGTCTATTTCAAGTAAATCTTAAGTACCACTTCAAGTTTTCTGGCGTCTTCGTCAACAATGTTGGCTGATGCATTTTGAAGGTTTAGGAATCCCTTAAGCTCGTGTGTGTGCGTGGGTGTGTGTGCGTGTGTGTGTGCCTGT
Organism: Poecilia latipinna; assembly: GCF_001443285.1. Taxonomy (NCBI): domain Eukaryota; kingdom Metazoa; phylum Chordata; class Actinopteri; order Cyprinodontiformes; family Poeciliidae; genus Poecilia; species Poecilia latipinna. Next base: position 331,331 of record NW_015112858.1, on the reverse strand, counting down.
GGCAATTTGTAGAGAGATAATGACGGCCTTGGTGTAAGCTCTGGTGAAAACCCGGATTTGGAAACACCAGATCAGAGGAGGCAGCTCTGTGGAAGCGCCTCGCTCTCGGCCGTAGTGAGAACATTTGAGCCCAAGTTTCAGCAGAACCCACTTTGACTTTGTCACTTTTTTCCCCCCGCATCTTCCTGAAGAGTTGAAGTGGTTACAGCAGAACAGAGACGTGAACGCAGCAGTTTTTCACTGCATCATAAAATTCATATGAGGCAGCTACTGTTTGCTGTTATTTTGGGTATCTTTCCATCTTCAATAATGTTTTTTTGTGTGTGTGAAAATGTAACTGACAATATTCTTTGAGTGGGCTGTTGTTTTAGTGACGGCTTCAAATACTGGAAAATTACACTTAAATCAGTTTTTACTTCTCAAATGTCTGTTTTATGAAGCATCATTGAATGGAATAGTTTCTAAAATCCTTTCAAATTTTCTTTATCCTTGAAATAATCCTGACATGATGGATAATTCAAAAGATATTTCTAAGTTTTAGTATGAACACACATCCTTTGGAGTTCAGTGCATCCAGTGTAATGTTTGGGTTTAGTTTTTTCCTGTTTCCATTTGGATGAACTCGTAATTGTCTAGCCAGTCCAGATCTCACTGCATCAGATCGTTCTTCAGTCAGTTCTCAGTTGTTCTTTGTTTTTCTTTAGATCCAACTAAAGAAAAATGACCTGCATGTCTTGTTTAATGACATGCAGGTCAACGTCAATTGGTCTTTTGAGCATTTTTAAAACAAAAGTTATTTGAATCCAATACTAAAGAAATAAAATATGCTAGATTCAATTTCTACGATGGTGTACGATGGCCATTGTAGATAAAATTTAACATTGAGTACATTCCCACCAAAATTTCTCAGACATTTTCTAAGCAAAAACAAGGAAATTTCTGAGTTTGAGAAATTAAAAATTTTCAAGAAAAAATGCAGAAATTTTTAGATTATTTTTTTTAGTTTTTTTCTAGAAAATGTCTGGGCTTGATTTCCTCCAAAATTTCTGAGTTTTTTGGAGGAAATTAAGTTTTTTTTTTTTCTACAGTGGCCCTAATACACATCTGATGATTCAGATGTAAATTATATGGTTTTGAATATGTTGTTCAAAGTAGTAGTGGTTTTTTTACAAATATGATTTCTGCAGGATTTTGGTTAGACCAAATTCCATGGGAATATATTGGACAGTAGTCTGATGAAGATCATTTATCTATTAGCCTGGTGGTACGACAACTGTAACGGGACAAATGTTATCTCAACAATTGAATATCACAGCTACTCAATGTAAAGCAGTTATTTAAAAAAAAAAGAAAAGAAAAATACAAGTAATTTTGATGATGTTTTTTATTAATAGACACAGAAATGTGTTGCTATGTCTTGCTAAGCGTGTCCTCTTCCTCTTCCTCCTCCGTCTTCTCCACAGTTCTCCCTTTTTGGCTCTCGCTCCACCGGCAGAGCCACCAACCCTTCCTCCTCATCCTCTCGCTCTTCATCTCCCGGGATCCCCTCGGCCCAAGTCGGGAAAAGGCTGGATCGGATTTCTGGCTCTGGCGGTCCAGCCGCCCTGAGCAAAGCTGAGTTCTTGGAACGTGTGCGCCGCAGTAACCAGGCCTGCCAGCAGGGGGAGTTTGTGCTGGCTGTTCGTCTCTACACCGAGGCCCTCACCGCGGACCCGCAAAACTGCATCCTGTACAGCAACCGGTCTGCGGCCTACCTCAGACTGGGACAGCACGCCAAGGCTCTGGACGACGCAATCAAAGCCCGTCTAATTAACCCCAAATGGCCCAAGGTAAGACGTTTGACCTTTGATGACCTTACTGCTTTAATTGTAGTTGTCGGTTGAGCAGAGTAATTGGATTTAAAAGTGTAAGTAATGATCAGGTCGGAGAAAGAAGAACAATGATTTCCTGAGATCAAAAGTCAGAATTATTTTTATTTCTTGGCGCTAATCGTCTTCGGTACACCAGCGTAAAATGTTGCTCAAATAAAAGTTAAACGTCCACAACTTGTGGGATGTGGTCAGCTCCAGCTGTGCTTTTACGATGCCTTGTAAAAGTGTTATTTGTGATAAACCAACGCAAAGTAGTGTGTAATTGTGACTGGAAACCAAATTTTTGTCTGGAGGTTGTTTTTTTTTAAAGTGTTTCACACATTTTCATGCAGCCATCCTGAGTGAATACTGCGTGGAACTGCATTTAGCTCGCTTACAGCCGCCAGTCCTTTAGGGAATGTCTCTAGAGCAGGCGTCTCCAACTGTCGTCCTGAAGATGCAGCTTTTGCCAAACTTGATGCCATATTGAAAAGGTAATTCAGTTATTTGATTCAGCTGGTTGGAAAGCTGTTTGAAATAAAAACTACTTGGTCAAAGTGGGTATTTTTATTTTAGAGTTTTGTGTTAATGATGCATCTATAGTAATGGCCCTAAATCAGACCACTCACTTGAAGAAAACCAGATTTAGACCGCATGAATTGCTTCTCTCCTCCCCCAAAGGCTTGAAGTGGTCGCTTGCATCTAAACAGTGGAAAGTCAGAGAATATACTCCGAGTCCTTCAAGTCCTTTCAGAGAGGAAAGTGGGCAGTCGGAGGACTACCTCTGTCGGGACAGCTGGTTCCCAGCCAGCTCCGCTCCGCTTCCTTTCACAGTGAGAGAGAATGGACGGAAGTGGTGTTTGGGTGTGTATCCGAGCAGTGTGTGTATGTGTGTGTTTGTGTGCAAGTGTGAGATAGCTTTGCACGGCTGTTATTTTGTTTTGGAAACCCTGGCGAGGCCTTGGCCCGAGTTTGGTACTTAAAGACAATACCAGAAGCAGCATTCCTGTGTTTGTGTGTGTGTGTGTGTGTGTGTGTCTGCATAGTGGCGGTGTCATTGCTGTGAGCTCACTGCAGCATTCGCTTTGGGTCAAAGCTAAGGTCAGAACCGATGAACTACCAGAAAGAGAGAATCTTTCTGCTTCACTTCCTTCTTTCTACCCTTCAGTCGGCCATCTTTGCTTTCTTCTCTCCTCCTTTTCTTCTTCTGTGTTTGCCTCCCACAGTTTGTCCCATTGCTGCCCCCGCTGACTTGTCTGTTGGCACAGCACTCTCAAACACGCGCATTATCTGAATCTCACACACACACACACACACACACACACACACACACATACATGGAGCGACTCGGTCATGGGAACGGAGTGGAGGAGTCGGTCAAAAGTCGCTGAAGTTTGGGTGCTTATCTGGATAACAACAGCGCGCAGGCAGGCTGGCAGCGCTTCTTTGCATTTCGATGTTTTCGTTTCGTTCATCCGATGCAAAGATTTTGGAGAAAGCCTTTTTGTTTCTTTGTGATTCAAATGAAGTAAAACTTGCTGCAAGAGCGAAAGCCTTTCCTTTGACTGAGAAGAAGTTTTTATATGCTTACACCGACCAGGCTGTTTGCTGTCGTCTACACACACACACACACACACATACAAACACACCTACACACACTCTCTGCCTGTATTTTTTATTGTTTGGTACTTTTGAAGACCGAGCAGGTTCTTTTTTTTTTCTTTTAGATAGCTAAGCTCATGAAGAAAGTGAAACTTTCTGTTCAATTTGTCAGCTCACAGGTGAAGAAGTGTTAGTTTACAGAAAACCTGAAGGAGGTGCTTCGAACAGCCTTTCACCCCAGATAGAGCTGTGAGTCTTTCAGGGGAAGTCTCTGCAGCATCTAGAAACTGAAATTTGTCTTTTTCTTCTTTTTTTGTTCTCTTTTTTGCAAAATAGCTGAGCCAACTGGGTGCACCCCAATGGGGGTGCCACAATACAATTAGAAAAAATTTAAGAATTTTTTTTTTTTTTTATGTTCTGGTTGTCAGAGATACTTCAACCAATAAGTAAAACCAATATATATATATATTTTAGAAACAATAACACTAAACATAGAGAATAATTTTGATTGGAGGTGTAAACTTGGACTTGTGAAAGTAAAAGCAGCTTCATTCTTTGCTGGCTCACGTTTCGCTGCAGTCTGGTTCAGCTCGACGTTACGCTGAGGGTTCACTCAGAAGGAATCAGTGCAGATCATCAGGAAGGTGGAGGCAGACCAGATGGCTGCCCCGCTCCGCCTGTTTACAGAGCAGCCAGAGGAGTTGGCCCCGCGTCGCTCTGGATAACTCTGTCATTAAGAAACGTCTCGCTGACCGCACGCTGCACGGACGATTACTCGCATACGGGCAAAGACGCTCTCGTTTCTTCAAGCGGGACGAGCAGGAAGGGTTTGCTTTGGGAAGCCTCCCCACATCAAACTGTTCAGGCTCCTTCAGAGTAAAAGCTGCTTTACTGATGTTTGTGCTGAGAGTGAAAAGTGGTGGAGAGCTTTGTCCAGGTCAGAGCATGAGATGGGGAAGGGAAGGAGTCTCCAGAGGAAATGATTTAATTTAAATTAGTTTCTGTGGACTTGAAATACAGAATTTTCCATCTTTATTCAGTTTTTCTTTTAAAATAAATGATGTAGCTGCAACCTGCGGGTCCTGAGCCTCTTTGGATCTTCCACAAGGGCTATTTAAAACTTCAAATACACATGTTAAAGAAACAAATGCTGAAAATAGGTATAATAATAAATGCAGTTTTCAGTTTTTTTTTATTGAATAACTACAATTAATTTTCACAACTGAATCACATTAAAATTACCTGTCTTAGCAATTCATGTAAGAAAATATTTTTGAAAAAACATTGTTTTTCTTTACATGAAATAAAAGATTTTTTAGGGGAAAAAACACTTGTGCTTTAGAGATTTACAAAATTGAAACTTTTTGCAATGCCATATTTGTGCATTTGTAGACTGGAGTAAATTTCTGCCAAAAAAACTCAGAAATTTTATAGATAAAAATGTGGATATTTCCACATAGTTTTAAAAGTTTTTTTTTTTTTTTTACTTTTCAAACTTTTCTTTCTAGATTTAGATGAATCAAAAAATGTCTAGAAATTTTCTGATATTAATTTCAAAATATTAGTTCTTTTTGTTGCAATTTTTCAGCTTTTCAAACTAAGAAATTTCCAGGTTTTTTTTCTAGAAAATCTGAGAAATCTTCTAGAAAAAAATCAATTTTAATCTCAAAATTTGTTGCGTGTTTTGGCAGGAACGTACTCCTCTATTTTTTTTCCTAATACACTATTGTCAGTTGTGTTACTTTTATGCAGAACCTGTTGTTTGTTGTTCCTTCAGATCCCCATTAGCATCAGCAGCTTCCGCTATTCTTTCTAGTTCACATAAAAAGACAGATCATTTTTACCAAAACATCACATAGATGAAGTATTAAAATAACACATTCTATTCTACCTGTATCATTCCTCTAATTGAAGACTACTCCAAAAAACATATTTTATTCAGACTTCAGAGAGAAACACAGATCAGTTCATCGTGTGGTGTCAGAATATGACTGAAGAGGATTTTTGGAGAAACCACTAGAGAGCAGCACTGACTTGTGAAATTCCCCTCTCATCCACAGAGGAACGTGAACAGTTCTTGTTGCCAAAGCGACTGCGTTGCCCTCTGATGACCCACATCACATGAGGCTTGGTAACACACAGGCCCTGTAATCCACCCCAGCTGACTGACTTCTCCAAAAATCTGTCTCAGAAGCTGCTCTGGAACTCGTGTTATCGGCCACTTAGTGTTTGCTTTCTTTTTGTTCTACTTCTTCTTTTTCTTTTTTTGTTCCCCTGAAATTCATCTCTCCAATTATGTGCATCAGCAGGAGGGCCTGCTGCAGCTTCCTTTGCGTCTCTCAGACCTGATAATATTCTCCCGTACTGCTGGCTCTGGGTCTCCTGCTGCCAAAACACTTCTGCAGAACATAGTGAGTTTTATTTTAGCCTGCAAGGAGAGTTGGGGTTAATTTTCAGGTAATCGGAAGATGTGTGCCTATACTAGCCAGCTCGAACCAAAAGCTGCTGACTCAGCAATTAAACACAAGCTGCTGGTGGAGGAACTCAACTGTATGTGCAAAGGAAGGGGAAAGATAAGAGGAGTGGATCTTAATGAAAGATTGTCTCAGTTTGATGTGAACGAAGCATGGTGGGAATGTCGCATGACGAGGATTTAGCTGGCTTTCACTCTGCAGATCTATAAGCACACACTGGCAGCAGCGGCTAGCCAGTGAGCGGCTCAGTTTCTACAGCAATGGCAGTACGCCAGCCATAAATCTGATCTTTATTTAAAGGGGCGGTATTACCTAGAATTGACTTTTTTCAGCTTTGCATAGTGATAATGTTATTGCCTCATCAAAAAACACACCTGGAGTGTTGCCTTGATTCTTCCATGCATGTTTGAGGAATCCTTTAATCTCCATGGCAACTATTTTGCTCTAGAAAACGCCTGGGTGGACCTAGCCCCGCCTTCGAGATGCAGCTCCTCCTCAGAACGCAGTTTCCAAGCTACCAAGTTTCTGCCTCACAGAACAGCCCTCCCTCATGAACCCCCCACTCAGCTCCTTCAGACTAGCCAGAAACAATTAGCAAACACCTGGTGCCACCGTGTATCTACAGCGCTCGTTATACAAGCTACTTTTCAGTGCTACGCTGGTGAAAACATTGTAAAAGGGAGGAGCCAAGGTGTTCAAATATCAAGTTGATTTTCTCTAAAGTTGTATTTGGTATGTACAGAATTTTTAATGTTATTCATATAGAAAAATATAAATGTATTAGTTATGAATTAAACCAACAAATGAAGTTGTAAAAACAGAATCCTTTAAATTGACAGAAACAATTTATTTAACTAAACTTAATTCAGTGTTACAGACCTGATATAAATGAAACAGCTGTTTAATTGTAGTCATTCATCCATTGTCTAGAATTTTCAATCATGTAAAATAACTTGTTGAAAACGGACCGACCTCCTGCAGCAGTCATGCCATTCATTGCTTGGTAAAGTAACAGGAAAAGGAAAAGGCCGACTTTCACAGGAAGTGCTTTTCAATTAAAACCTTCCAGCAGCCAGTATGCGGAGAACATTCAAACTCCGTCCGAAAAGACCCCAGGCCAGGATTTAAACCCAGGACCTTCTTGTTGGAAGGCAGTCGTTTCCCCAGTGGCTGCCGAAGGTGCATTCACTTTGCAGAAATAGAGCTGATGTTTGAGTTTCCAATTAACCAACATATATTTTTTTGGTGCAGCTCTTAAAGAAAAACCAACAACAACCAAAAAAAAGACCCAGGAAAAAACTGGTTCAAAAGCCAACTCTCAGAATTCAACTATCAGTCTATGAATCCCACACGTTTCTGTTTAATTTGGTATTTCCTTGTGTCACAACGTGATAGTCTGCATAATTACATACTCTACAGTGTAATTAAAGCAAAAACAAAGCTGTGCCCTTTGACTGTTTCCTCCATGTTTCACCGTTGTAAAATAATCCCAGATTTCTGTTTTTCCTGAAGTTCGGCGGCGAGACAAATAGACAAACTGACACATTTAAACGGTCTAAGGTCTCCTCACTATTAAAACAAACATAATTACAGGTTCATCTGTTTGGCGTTTCCACAGCAACAGCATGCCAAGCTGCTGGATGCGCAGCTCAGCTGGGCATATGTGGCACCGACTGTTTGTCCGTTTCGCTCTCAGTGAAGATGATCAAAAATACCTTCATAGGGCTGAAACGATTAATTGATTTATTCCCGATTAACTGATTATTGAGATAATCGTCAACTAATTTAGAAGTTGATTAATCATTAACTGGAGTTTACAGACTCTGAAAAAGGGCAACTTGCTGAAAACACAACGCATTCAAATCAGTAATTAAGTCAAATCTTTACAAAATAAATATATATTTTGCATTTAGGATAAAAAAACTCCTCTGCCTGTAAAAATGTTTTACTCTTAAAATGGCATAGCTTTAGCTTCACTCGGTTCAAATTCACTTAAAGTATTATATGCTGTTGCATTTTAGACAATAAAATGTTTTTTTATTTATTATTATTTTAAAAAGAAATTAGTTTATTTGCTTTTTTATGTTTTTCTAATACAGTACAAAAAAAATGCTTAAACGGTTAAATAAAATTCTGTAAAATATGCTAAATTTTACCTGATTGATCATCAGAATGATCAATTAATCGATTACTAAAAATTATAAATATATTTCTATTACAGTATAAAAAAGACTCAAGTGGTTAACTAAAAACTTTAGAATGAGCTCATTTTGTATCTTATTAATTGTCAGCATAATCGATAGATTAACTGATTACTAAAACAGTCATTTTAGTAATCGTTTTAGCCCATTTAGTAATCGTTTAAAAAAAAAAATTCTCCATCTTGTATTTTCATATTAGTAGGGAAATCTGCAGCCGTCAAAGGATTAGCGAACAGAGGGCTCAGCAGTTTCGCTGTCAGATAGGGTTAATTCTGTCTTGAATGTTTCCTGCTTATCTTTAACCCTCCCACCCCCCACAACGCCACCCTCAAATTAAATTATGCATTCATGGGTTTAAGTGGAACCCTTCAAAAGCTTCGGCGGCTTTTGCTGTCACACAGTGTCACTGCAGGGATGTTAAATAGGAATTCAAGACAAGGCTTTTTAAGCTTGTAAAGTTTGCTTCTGCTCCACATGTTCATTGTTTTTTTTTTCTGAATTGATTGGTACATATGATGTTCTGTTCATCCAAATATGTCCACATAGTGCAACGTTTAGCTTCCGTTGATACGGTCAGACGCTCTGACTCAGGTAACGCAAAACAAAACGGTTAATTAAGGAACAGAAGAGAGCAGGACAACGCTGCTGAAGGAGGACTGCAGAGGTTCAACTGAAAAAAAACCCCAAACACATTCTAGATTCAACAGGGAGCTGATGAAGGGAAGCTAAACCAGCAGAAATATGATCTCTCTCTTTTTAATTTCTATCAGAACTCTTGCTGCTGCATTTTGGATCAGCTGGAGGCTTTTAACTGCATTTTGCGGACAGTAAAGAGTTACAGTAGTTCAGAACTGAAGTAACAAATCATGATCTAGTTTTTTGCAGCCACTCCTGGACAGGATATTTCTAATTTTGGCAAAACTCCAGGTTTAGCAGAAGGAAATCTGAGGAACTTGTATAGAATTAAAGCGACATATCCTGGTTAAAAATAACGTACAGGTTCTTTATTTTGTTATCGGAGGCCAAGTTAATGCCACCAGGACTCTGATTTGACCAATCAGTTTCTATTTCAGAGGTTCCGGTCCAAAGACGACAACCTGTCTCTGGTTGCCCGGATCCTTAGAAACAGCAGCTCTGAGGAGGAGCTGCGTTTTGGAGGCGGGGCTTGTTCCACCCAAGCGTTTTGCGAAGCTGAATGGTTGCCATGGAGATTAAAGGATTTCTCAAACTTTCATGAAAGAATCAGGGCAACACTCCAGGTATGTTTCTAATGAGGGAATAACACTATAAATATGATGTAAAGCTCAAAAAAGGTTGATTTTACATAACACTACCTCTTAAGGTGTTTACAGTAGAACAGGATGTTTCCAGCTTGTTAGAGTAAATCATAGTTTTCCCAGAGAGCGAAGCGCTAATTAAAAGTTCAGCAGTCTGCCACAGCAACATAGCATCTACGTAGTAAAGATGAATAATTCCGTTGTGTGGAAAAGCTAATTTATCATTAATAAAACCTCTTAGGCATTGTAATTTGCTAAAGTGGAAACAGATAATTTTATTATTTTTATAGTGGAAAATAGCTAAACAACAACCCCGGTGCTAAGTAGGCACATCTCTCCAGTGTGGTGTAATTGTTAGCAGCTCCTCCTCTCTGACGCTGTGATATTGGGGGCAGCTGGCTGAAAACGACCTTCATAAGAGTCCTGAGGGAGCGCAGCAGGCCCAGGCTGCAGCCACAAGCTGCTCATAAAGACATACAGAGTCTACCTGAGTGTACCTGCTGGCCTGGACAAGTGACTACAACCTTGCCATAAGGCACAAACTCACCAAATTAGCTATTAGTAAGCAGACTTAATGTACGATGTATAAACAGCACGTCCTGCGTAGTGATACGTCCTGCATAGTTTCACTGGTCGCTATGGAATAATTTATTCATAGAGACACACAGACCTTTGACACTGTTAGCTTATTAGTGGCAGTTATTTTGCAGTAGTTTTAATCTGCTCCGAGGTTTTCGCCTCTGGGATGCAGTGAACGCTCAGACCTTAATATTAAATTGAGTATAGATTCTATGTTTTTGCAATGAATTTGACAAATATAAATATATATTTTTGTAATTTTTTCCCCCCCTGACTCTCATTTTACGCTAATGCTTTATATCTACCTGATCTTTCTTTAGCTCCACGATGCCAGTTTGACCTTTGAAGGCTCAGGTGTGTGTGGGAAATTGCCAGCATTATTTTTAATTCATAAATGACCAGAGGCGCTTCAGGCAGAGGCTCATCTTTGAGGGGGAAAGCTAGAACCGCTTTTTGAAGGTGGTGAAGGATGTTTTAAACACTCCAGAATCGCTAAATGTGTTTTTTCACCTCCAGATATCTCTACTTCCTTTGACGTTCTGTGAGGGGCCCCTTCTGGTTAGACGCTTGGAAAATGTATGTGCAAACTCGGCTTCGGTATTTTAGGCATGGCGAAGTGAATTGTTCCATGAGCAGTTTGGCTAACTCCTTCACAGCTTTTACCGATGCAACACCCTGGTTTAAGAGAAGAGGAAGGTCATATTTCATTGTGTTTAGATGTTTTGTGGATGGAAGAACCAGGCATGAACGAGAACATGAAAGTGAATAGTAGTAATAGTGAAAATGTTGGGGAACGAATAACTTAAACTTTGCTGTAGGTCTGCTTGGTAGGAGGTCAAAGGAGTTGTCTGAAACTTTATGTGATCAAAGTTGATATAAGTGACTTATGAAATGGTTTCTCATTCACACATGGTGGCGTTGTAGTTGTTGGCAGGTTACTGTGGATCAAAGGGTGAATAAGCTCATCTGAAGCTCAGTGAGGGTTGGTTAGAACCAGTTTTGTAGCAGTTTTACAAGAACTGGTTCTGGTGATATTTGCTGATCTCTAGATGGTATAAACTTGAGGAAGGCAGGGAGAGGTGAGTTGAAGACTCTCAATCGATCAGGAAAGGACTTCTCTGGAGACCCAATCATTTTGAGGTGTGCATCGTAGCAGAAGAGCAAATAAGATGCTGGAGGACAAGAGTAACATCAAGTAGATTCAAGGTAAGCGAGTGTCTGGGTTCAGGGAGATGGAGATAGAGCAACGAGCCTTGGAGCACAACAGCTAGGAGAACCAGGCTACCACAACTATTGACAATCTGGCAACATCTATGATTCCTGCCGGTCCTCTTCAGCAATGTTCCCTGCTGAGCAGATGATTTTCAGGTGAGGGAGCCAGTGCCTCAGGAACAATGCTGCCCGTTAAGAGATCAGAGGTACAGAAAGGGAGGAGCGAAGAGGAGAGGTAGAGACAACAAACCTAAACCTGCTCCCAGATCACAGCATAGACACTGTTCCACTAGAATGGCTTGTTTTTATCTGAAAGTTTGAATCAATTTCTACTTATTTAACATATAATGAACATTCAATTGGGGAAATAAATACCTGAATGCATTTAGACGTGTGCCACTTGAATATGGTTCTTCTTAGCGCTGAAAGGCTTTTGACTAGATGAAATGTTAGGTGTTGAGCTGGAAGGGTTAATGGTTTTATCACTGTTCAATAATGCCTCTTGCTAAGGGGCGGAGCCCCTTTCTGCTCTGACAGAGTTCTCAGTGGAGGCAGATCAATGCCGAAGCCTCCTGCCTTGTTACTGAATCAATATGGGTTTTTATCTAAATGCACAAAACCTGTACACAGATAAGTCAAACACACACACACACACACACACGCGCACACCTACACACGCACGCACACACATTCACACGTGCACAGGCTGGTCTGATAACCAAACATCTCCACGTTGCTAGGTCTCAGGTTATCAGGCTACACTTTGACCAACACTATCTGAACTCTTAATGCCCATTTCACAGCCAGAGATGGAGGGAGTGAGTTTGTGTTTCTGCTGTATTATCGCTGATTTCATATTGCCTTTAAGTAAAACAGGTGGAAGAGCACAGAAGCTAGAAGGTTTAGAAAGCAGTTTTTATTGTCGGTTTTACAGTTACAGTAGGAATCCAGAGATCTGTTTGGGATGAGGACTGTGGAGAAGAATTAAGAAATTTGAATTCCTTATTTTTATGCTGTAACTATGGTTTTATATTTGCACCACCAATCTGAGCACACAGAGAGACCGCAGTAAGTTTAGATGTCTATGTGAGCAAAGAATAACGAGTGGTGTGTGTGTTTAAGTCTCACACATGCTCGATTAATAGTGCTTTCTTCTCACACTCAACTGATTAACTCTAGCTCTTCACTCACAACTTAAAGTGTTTATCAAAGAAGCTCACCACCAGCCAATCAAATACAGAACCAATCAAAAGCTGCAAATCAAACTATTTCTTTTATTTTTATCTTTTTCAACATAGGACTGTGTTGGTTTGAATAGCAATTTTACAAAAACTTCTTTTAATTTTACTCATGTTACTTTTGCCTGACCTTAAAATATGTACGATGATCTGCCTGTCTGGGAGTGACAAGAAGAAAAACAGACAAAATATCTAACAGGGAATACAGTAATGCTGTTAATATAGCAGAAAAATGACCTAAACATATCTGTTTAACCAAGCGACACTTACAAGGCTAAACAATTATGAATAAAAACTTGTATGTAAATGTGTTTTCAGCCAGTCAGGATTATTCTACAGATTCAAATAAACCAACCGTCTGGAAATTTGAAATCCTGGATGACATGGATGAGAGGGAGCTGTGGGATTGGTGAGCAGATGCAGTGTGTGCACAGGAGGAACAAAAGAGAAACAACAGCAGGTGAAATACCTGCTGTGGCTGCAGAGAGGAATGAGTGGATTAGAGGGCAGCATGTATTTGGTTTGTGTAGCACAGAACAAGCATATATGGCAGCGTACAGGAGCTAAGATGAATGGATTCATTTGCGGTGTGTGCCTGGAGGCCACACAGACCGATGCGGCCACACCGCCGCAGACTTTATGTCACGGCGACACCCCGTCAACACCAAACGCTGATAAATGTTGAACAAAGCTTTTGCTTTTGTCTGTATGAGCATTTAAAGTGTTTGTTGTGTTGCTTTAAAGCTCCGTTCTGTCACTTTGGTTTGGATTTTTCTTGTCGTTTGGGGTTTATTTCACTTTGCAGCAAGTCCTTGTGCTTATTGTGTGTTTGTGTAATGGTGACTTCTTGTTTTGACGCCCTGAATAAATAGATTTTTCAGTTTTTGGCCTGACGATCTTTCATCAGAGCTCATCAAGGGAACATTCAGTTTCCTCGTTGTTTAGACGCCTGCTTCATGTTGTTTCTGTGTTTACTCAGCCATTACTTTCCCTTGGCCTCCGTCTGCCGTTTACATCATAATTAGTCTCTTGTTTTTCATGCCTGTGATCAGCCTTCCCATGATTTAAATGCCTCTGCCTAGTTGATTCATTCATTGTCAGATCCTCTTGATTTTTCTGTCAGTCATACTTCTGTCTGTTTCTCCTTGTTGCCTTCAGGTGCTCTTGAAAGGTATTTGTTTTTTCAGTCAAGACATCAACCCTAATCATCCTGGTAGATGGCAGGAGATTTCTATTGAGGACGGGTTAGTGTGTGAGTGGTTCTTCAAAACAGAATAAACAAAAGACAAACTATATAATCCAATGTAAACACTGATTATTATATAAGTACGCTACATTACCTATGACAGCCACAAACATGCCTTTTAGGCCTTACAACTACGCACAATGACCTTATAGCTATTTAGTCACATTTAGTAATAAATAAAATAAAAACACTTTTTCCATTACTCCAGTCCTGTTTTTTTTAAATAACCTATAATGTTAAAGTATAAGAAAACAACTAAACATGATAAAATTCACCATTTTAAAGTAACTCTTAGCTTAGCTTAGTCAAGAATGAGTTAAAAGGTCCAGATCAATTTATCTGGCCTTTTATCCTTCTCAAACACAAACTGTTCCCCTCCAGTCTTATGGACTCTCTTTCTCTCAAGCTGCCTCTAAACATGACTTCTCCTGATTTACATGAACACCAAACAAAAACATTGCTCACAAAACGGCCGCGCCCTCTAGTGGCAAGGCTGAAAGCTGCATCACAGTCCTACTTTCAGAACAATAATATTGCAAAGATGATATATTTGAGATATAATGTTCAGCATGATGTTCCCAACTGTGAACTTCCCAGTCGGCTTGTATGGGGGAATTCGGATGATGTGCAATGACCTTTGACCCCTAAAAATTCAGTTTTGGTCTCATCTGACTGGACCATAACCTCCCAGTATTTCACAGGTTTGCTTTTAATTGTTATCCATGAACCTTCAAAGCGATTTAACATATTTTTTCTCAAATAGCTAAGACTTACGTGGTAAATATGCATAGAAGCCGTAACGTTTTAGTGCATTCCTAACTTCTTTCTTTAAAACAATTGTACCTTCTAAGTTCTCGTGGTACTTCTGTTGGTGCTTGTCTGGAAATGTACTTGCACTCTACTCTCCTTTTCTCTCTGCTGTCTGCTTCATGGTCCTGTACGTCTCTCCACCTGAGATCTCAGTTGCTGGTCATAAAACGGCTGTGATAAATGTTTAAATATTTCAGAAAGTGAGCATTATTATCGCAACAGAAGCCGGAGCATAAAGCGCACAGAGATCCAAACTGTAGCTGTACGTGCAGGCACACTCTGAGTTGCAACATTCATCATTGCCAGGTTGTGCATCTATGTGTCTAGTGGCATTGTTTGGTGCAGAAAGTGCTCAATCATGCCGACTTTTTGGTGACATGTGGAGTGTGCAGGTGTGAGTGTTCCTTGTCGGTGTGTTTATAGCAGAAGTGACGGCCGTGATGATGCTGCACACAGAGATGACTGAGACAGAGATTGTATAAATATATGCAGCTCATCTCAGCTTTTTTTTTTTTTCTAACAAATTCATCTTCCAGCTGCTGAAGGAAAAGGTCAAAGGTCGCAGGTCAGGGTTGACTTTGTCATCTCGATGCGCGTCTGGCAGTAAGACCTGTGAGACGGTCTGACTTTTGCACTGGGTTTCAATGCTGCTGTGAAACATCCAGAATCCAAGAGTGTGGATTAGCATCACTGTAAATCTCACCACAATATGACTTAGTAGATAAATCAGTTAAATAAATGAGCTATTTGTTAATCTGAATTTTTTTTTCTCAGCCCATTGAACAATCATTTTTATGCCCTCAAAAGTCCCAGAAGTTCATTTATTTCTTGGCACTTTATCAGAAATAAGGACACCAGATACTCCTGCTTGAATCAAAGTGTATATTCATTATGAATCAAACGAAACATATGCAACAAAGGGGACTTAAAAACAAAAACAAACAACCAAAAACCCATAATCTACTTATGCTGAAAACTGTTGTAAGAAGCTTTGGCTAGAATAATAAATAAACCTTCAGCAACCTATGATTCAACCAATTCAAGGTCTAAGAGCTGTAAGACTTTTTCAGATTTTTTTCTTCATTTTTTTGGATTAGCTATCCAACTCTAAAAGAAAGGGGGATGAGGGAAAAGAGAAAAAGAAGGGCGGAGTCCATCCAGTGACCATTCCAGTGTTTGGTACTGGAAGCTGAAATAACACCACTGTGTCATGGCTGACTGGTATCATTTTTCTGTTTTTTTAACCTTCAAAAATATATTTTAAGCAAGTTTAACATTTGTTGCAACTGTTTAATATGGATCTTTAAATTCCCTGTTTTGTGTAAACACAACATAGTTTTTTCCTATGACTTTTTTTTTCACACCATCACATATCTACCTCACGTTTTATTTGCAGATGAAGATGAATTGTCTGATCTTCTGTGTGTGTTGTGTCTGAACAAAGATCACAGTTTGGTACACGTTAATCAAGAAAAATCATTTAAATGTTATAATAATATTAAATAGTATCATTTAAATATTATGTTATCACTGCTGATATGAAGATCAGTAATTACTGAAAATATATTTTGAGTTTCTCTATATATTGCGTAACCTAAATGTTCATAAAACTCTTATGCTTGAAATGAAATATATAATATGAATGGTGGACTGTGTATAAGTCGTTGAATTTTTGTCCTCAGATGGTCAATCATTAGGTATCAAGGGGAGAAAGGTGGTTCCATACAAAAAGTTAATTATTATCTCCAATGCTGACCACATGATGATACAAAACAAGGAAACACCATAAATAACATATTTCATAGATTAAACAGGAATTTGTGTTTCACAAAATGGTGGTCATAAACCTAGACTAATTTGACAATCACTGTATTTTCCAGACTATAGAGCTGTAAGCTGCACCCGCAAAGTTAAAAAAAAAAAAGCTGGAAACGTACATATATATAAGCCGCCTGGTTCAAAGCGTGGGAAAAAAGTAGCGACTTATAGTCCAAAAAATATGGTAGTTAAAAAAAAAAAAAACACATCTGTTTGGGTGAATCTTTGTACATTTTCCAATCACTTTCAATAAAATAACTGCAGGATGTAACCTCCTGAACCATTGTTTTTCCCTTTATCTCAATAAACTCCTGAGAATAGTTTTGGGAACACTGAACTTATTACTGCTACCTAATCCACTTTCCCCTGTTAATATGAAACAAACATCAACTTCTGCTTTCCCCCCGTAGCTCCTCGGTGTCTGTGCTTGTCCCACATCATGGTTGAATGTTTGCTTAATATCATGCAGCTCACCTGTGAGGCAGCATTTGTTGATTTTTCTCTTCTTTTAGTTTCCCTCCTTCTCCATTGTAGAATCTCATCCTTGTGTCTTTTCCGAATAATGTGGAGCTGAAGTGTATTTTAATGACTCCAGTCTGCTGGAGTAACACTATTTGCATGCCTCTGGTGTCTGCACGCTTGTGCTGCTTCTTTGTTTGCCGCTTGTAGCAGGTTGCAAATGTGCAGTTTACACTTTTTATGAAAAAGAAATGAGGTTGGCACCAGCCATGAGCATAAACAAATCTTTCTCACCGACGCATACGCATGCTTTCATTAAAGCTACTTGTACATTATTGATTGGATCCGGGGGCTGTGTGTGGCTTAAGATCAGCTGTAGTTGTCTAACTCGGTAAAGAAGCACTTGATCACTTTAAATCTTTAATGTGTTGCGAGGCAGGACACGCAGGCTGAGTCTTACATTCTGAAGCCGAATCATCCTCCTATTAGTTTGTTTAAACAAAAACAAAATGTCTCAATTTCCAGCGATTCCATTTAGTGCGATGTATACTAAGGCTACATATATATAGTAGAAATTAGACATTAATGTTTACCTACGCTGTTCCTAGTTAGCCAAGCTAGCAGATTTAAAACATATATTATATCTGTATAATTCCACATGATCTTCCATCTCTGACCCTCGCCTTGCTCTGGGCCTCATCGTGTTTAAAGAGCCCCTGAACAAGCATCGGTTATGGAAAAGTGGACCATTAAGGTCAGCATGTTAATGCACCAGCAAATGTCACCGTAGTTCATTTACATGCCTGTGTGGTCCTAGTTCAGAACCACTAAGCTCTCACTGCCTGACCTTAGCAACAATGTAGAACAGGTTTTTCAGAGAGTTTGGATTTTTTGACAGTGCAGTGAAAGAGAACCACACCAGCTGACAATGTAGTGTGTTGCAGTTTCGGTCCCCAATCGGACCAAGTCGACCGGACTGTCCGCTGTCAAAACGCCATAATAGTTACCATATAAAGACACATAACATTTTCTTTCAGACTAAACTTTTCCTCTTTTATATTAGTTAATACTATTGACATTCTATTTTAAGGTAGAAAAATCGGTATTTAAACACATCAAACACTGATGTAAGCAGTCGAGATGGGCTTCCTTCAGACTGTGGCTAGACTCAGCTGTAGACATAAAGTGATGACCCCCCTTCCTCACCTAGTCGAGCTTAAAGTAGAGCTGCTGCTTTTCCGTATTGAAAGGAATCAGTGGAGGTGGTCCAGACATTTTAACCGATTGCACCCCAGCTGTCTTCCTTTGGAAGATTTTCAGGAAAAACGTCCAACTGGAAGGAGACCCTGTGGGAGATCTAGAACTCAACGAAGGGACTGAGACGTCTCGTCTAGCTTGCGAACTTCACCTTGGGATTCCCCAGAATGAGCTGGACCTGTTGCCCCAGCAACCTAATCTTAAGACAAGGGATGGGCAGATGGTCCTCAGACATCATTGGAAAACCAAAACAAATCAGTTCAGATATGAGGTAGCGGTGGTCGTTTTCAGTGGTAAAATACTTCCTTCAGTAGTTACAGTTTTGATTGAAACTGGGGGTTTCAATACTCCAGTTTGCTTTTGATGTTCATAATAACCCAGCAGGCGTCTGTTCTGTCGCTCTGGGCGTCTAACTCGCACCGCCAACCTGTCAAATCTCACTGTGACTCATTTATAAATCACTGCTTACATTTTGACAATTGCTTTTAATCTCAAAGTGAGTGTTATGTTTGTAAACTATATTTATTCGTCTAAATTCACACTTTAGATGCGGCTTTGCGCTGTACCATGTATGTGAGTTATAGCTGTGCTCTGCAGCTGCAGAGTTGTTTTATCATTATTGCCTGTCTATAATCTGCTTTAATCTGTTGGTGTGCAAAGCATCCTCATGATCTACTTTAGTCTGCTTTGTGAGGCAGAATGACAAATGGAGACATTAACGTGTCACGCTTCTTGAATTTTGAATATCAATCCATGCTTAAATGGAATTTAACTCTGGCCACGCATCCTCCATCTTGTTTTTATGGAGCAGCAACTGAGAGAGCGCCACCTTTCTGCAGATAGCCTCGTCCCCATTTCACGTGAATTGATTTTTTTTTTGGCACACCCCTATCATGTTACCAGAGCCTGTTGCAAGGCTTCTGGTTTCAGTCATTGAAGTTGATGCGAAATAGGTCACCAGGAGTCACATTGTTAAGAGGATGAAAAATATTTTGGCTGCTTTGTGTGTTTTCTGATAACATTTTGAAAATAAGTAGAAAACTATAGCCCTTATCCAATAGCATAAAGGCTATTGGAGATGAAAAAAGTATACTTCTGACAAAAAAAAAACTCAGAAATTTTCTAGAATTTTTTTTAAATGTCAAAAATCTTTGAATTTTTGAAATTTTCACATCAATTTTTTTTTACTTTTTAAACTGAAATATCCACATTTTTTCTAGACAATTTCTGAGATCAATCTCAAAATTTCAGATATTTCTCTTGCAATTTTTTGACTTTTCAAACCTAGAAATTTCCAAAGATTTTTCTAGAAAATTTCTAATGAGATTAATGTGAAACTTTTTTTGGCGGAAATATAATGCTACTCTTTTTTTTCTGTCTTCAATGGCTCTAGTAGGTGATCGTAGAAAAATCCTAGAAGAAGTAGATAAAAAAATGTTGTTTTAATATTTTATTTGCTTTAGTAGTGATATCCAAGCATCAGTATGTTCTTGTAAGACATCTGGACAAAAGATAATTCTCTACCTAAAAGTTAATAATTTAGTATATGTAAAATCATGGAATGCATTTTTTTTTGTAAACAAGGCTAGTTTTTCACTGTTTGGCCAACTTATTGAATTGAGTGCCATGTTGTTTAATTTCTAACGTTCTCTTTAATCTGTACATGCTTTTTATTCTATCATATGGAAAAGCGTTAGCTGCAGCTTGTAGCTACAGGTGGCAGATGTTACAGCAATTGAGACGTTGACATCGACGCTTCTATAAGAATTCAGCCAAAGGCGGAGCGGATCGCCTCGGCGTTCAGAACGGTGTGGTGAATTATTAATGCTCTCTTTACCAACACGTCTCATGCCTTCCATGGTGTTTGGTTTCATCACAGCCCAGAGTAGAAAGGTGTCAGGCCGATCATCCTAATTAACTCGCTCTGATGCGCTGCGTCTCCTGGCTGCAGGTCCTCACGCGTCTGCACTTCAGTTCTGCACTTTAACTCTTGTCATGCGGCTGACAGTCAAAGTTCTTTCTGGCTGTGTCGAGTTTTCAAAAGACGTCAGCAGAGTGAAGTTGGTGGATAAGGAGGAGGTGCAGTTTGTCATCTGCTACCTTATACCTCCTGCTTCCTTCACAAAGTTACAACTGTGTTACATCACCATTTATTTGCGCTGACTTTCATGGGCCTGGTGTATATAAATCATAACATCTGAGCTCAGTCTGCAGTTTAAGCCTACAGCAGACTGAGGACGTCCCTCAGCAGTACAAAAACATTTTGAAGGGATTATGGGATACACAAAACATGACACATAAACACGTGATCAGTCACATTCAATATATATTCACATAATTAAAACATTTTACATGTTATCCATTTGAGATGCACCAATTTGCAAATTTGGGCCAATAGTGATAGTGGCTGGCAGCCAATATTATACAGTATACATTAAAAATAGATTTTCCTTCAAACCTTTGCTGCATCACTGTCACTGTCACCAACCCTGTTCCCTCCCCCTCCTGAAACGCAAAACAAAATAAATATAGGTTATTAATATCAGCCTAGTTCTGCTTATTGGACTGATCCCAGTATGCTAAAAAATGACTAACATCATCTGGTGCAGATGTTAATGCAGATATATGTTATAGTCCCTATTATTTGTTTTCTTCTTACTTCTTTCTTCATATTGGATAGAGATGTTACAATCAGAGATTTGTGGTCCTTCCAATTTTAGCTGACACAGGAAGTAGAGGTTGCAAGCTAGCATGGATTACACATCTCAGAAAAATGCAGAAAGTTCTCCCCACAATGCTGAAGACTTGGACTTAGACATTTTTGGAGCTTTCTGCCACCACCAGTGGATAGGATGATAAATATGAGTTGATATTGATGCCTTCAAGTCTTCTTCCATCAGGATGGGTTTGGTTTTTAAAAGTCCAAACTGGTAAAGTTATGGTGTGCTCACTGATTGATATCAGATTTTTGAATTTCCGGGCTCCAGTTGGAGCTGATCAACTTTTTGTCCATCTATCCACAGTTGCATGTATCTTCAGTGTGTCTGCTTGTTTTCTAGGAACATGTTTGGTGATATTTATGTCACTGTGGTTTACCTTCACTATCTCTTTTTGAACTTTACTTTTCATCGATTCAAAGACCTGCAGTCATGCATAAACAGTCTAGACATGAAAGTCTGTTGACCCGTTCATTTTGAGAGACTGAATTTTTGCCTAGTGATCATTTGACAGCATGGAATAGAAGCAAGCGGCTGTAATGGCCGATGGTGTCCGTTGTGAAGTAGGGTTTTTAAAACAGCTAATAACATTTTTAGGATATTTGCATCAAAAGCAATAAAATCTGAACAGTTTATATATATATATATATATATATATATATATATATATATATATATATATATATATATATATATATATGCAAGCATCTGTTTTCAGCTGTACATGTGTAATAAACCAAAACTCCAAGCTTTTATTGTGGATATATTGGATTTGTTTTGTTCTTTAAACGACAGTCATCCATCAGCGGTAGCCTCACCAGAGCGTTCCTGTGTCTGCTTTAGGAATGGTGTTGTTCACTGATATTTATCTGTCACCACAGCTTAACTTCACCATCCCTCTGTGAACTTTATTGGTTATCGATTGGACAAGCCCATTGCGTTATAGAGTTATAATCCACACATGAACATCTAAAAATCCCTCAGCTATTTCAGCTCTCTGATGGAAAAAAACAACATTGCACACAGAAATTATTTGTGTAGAATGGCTTTTGATTTTCTCCAGCCTTTTTCTCCAGACCTTTTTAGAGTCTGACTTTACTTATCAAGGTTTTTCTGTGGAATCCACTGTCCTGGCCCACTTAGCTGCACAGATCGACCCCTACCACTTCCCCAGCTCTGATTTCAAGCAGCACTTCCTGACCATTGCAACACCAGAGAACCTCTGATTTGTAGCGTACGCCATGTCCCTCTATGTCTGTTCTGTCAGTGTGAAAACAGTCTAACTACTCAAAAGCATTGAAACTTCCAAATCCTCAAATTGTCTCTAAGAAGTGAAGACAGCAATAACGTAGTTACACGTAGAAGGTTTATGTCGGTACAGGCGAACCTGCTTGGCAAGTCCAATTTGAGTGAAAGGCTGCGCGCGGCCTGCCCCAGGATACAACAATTCAGAGGTGGGCGACCAGACGACACGAGGCCAATGCGCAGAGGCGGGAACAGCGCAATTGGTGCAAGGACCTTTGCACCCAGTTCAGTCTCTCTATAAACCTAGCTTGATGATTTCGGTTGAAGAAATCATCACTCCGTGGCTGACTGCTGTGATGCATTCTTTGAGTATTTTGATTGGTTCATCAGGTACCAGAAGCAGTAAGGACACCATTTGGCTATTTCAAATACGAGATGAGCACAATTTGGTAATATTTCCTTCTGTTTTAGGATGGTTTCCCGATGTTTCATGGTATAATACAGATGACCAATATGGTTGCTAAACAGAAAGAGACACCATCACTGTTAACTATTTAGGTGTCTTCATCAAACTATAAGAGAATGACTAGCAGTAATAGTAAAGGAGGAAAGAAGTGGAAGTTGAGGAAGATGCTGAGTCTGAAGCTATAAAGGCTACAGCTGCTGCAGCAGGAAGTAAAAATCATGTTACTTCAAAAGGTATGACTTCAGCTGATTATCATTTTTAATTTAGCTCAACAGCAGTGCCTAGAAAAAGAAGATGTTCAAGGATCGGCGACCTGCAGAAGATCTCTGGGTTGTTAAAATCTCAAGAAGATCATAAATTTTACAGAGACGTTCTTTAAAGGGGAGAAAAAAAAGAATGGGATTTGCATATTTCTTCCTCTGTAGTGCATAACATTTTAGACTTTTCAAGGAATTTGAAGGAATTCAGTGCAGAAAAAAGCAAGGGACCAAGCCAGAGATGGGCAGCCGTGATCTCTGATCCTTTCAAAGGAGTTGCTCAAAGAACTGTTGTTCATGAATAACTGGTGGAATCACAGAAATGAAGAAGTGTCTTGAAAAACCCTTTTCAATTTCTAAAATACAGTTACATTTATAAAGGAAACTTTACTGTGCAAAAACAAAGAAGTATCTTAGGATGTTTTCACACCTGATAATCTGGTAGACTTGCTTCCCTTGTGGATCAAAATTGCGTTATTTGTTGCATTTTCAGCTGCTGTGGTTTACTTTCACACTGCACTGTGTTAAAATGAACTACAGCGCTTTGAAAAACCTGGTCAGAGCTTTAATGTTCACTCCCAAATTGTTAGAGCTGAAGAAAGAGGAGAACTGTAAATCGCTGTTGTCCATAAAGTCCTGAAGTGTCTTAATTTTTGTCGAGTTTATGAGTACCAAGAGGGAACAAGAGAACATCATTAAATAAAGTAATGGAAGAATAAGCCAAAAAAAAAAGGAAAGCAGGACAGGATGCAACACACACACACACACACACACGCACACACACACACACACACACACACGCACGCGCGCACGCACGCGCACACACACACACACACACGCACACACACACACACACACACACAAGGTCAAAATAATCAAACTTCTGGAATATCCTGTCAATGTGATGAGCGCCCTCTTGTGGTGTGTCTAAGTTGCAGCTTATTATTATGTGATAAAGTAAAGGGCTGTTTCTTTCTTAGTACACAGGCTGGAGTGTGTTAAGATCTGACATAGTTGAAACATATCACTCTTAACTGGAGATATTAACGTTTTGGAGTCCCAACTTGAATCTGATAAAGAATCTGTGGTGAAAGCTAAAGATTAGGGTGATGGTATGGAGGCTTTTGATTTCAGATAAATTGATCCCAGAGGAAACATGTGGAAAAGTTGGTCAGAAATTAGAAGAAGAGTTTGTTTGCTGTAATGTGGAGGAATGATTTCTTTTTTGTGATTGCTTAGAAAAGTTGAAATAATTTTCAGTAATCCATTTCTAATTAAAATGGAAATAAAATTCAGGTGTATTACCCCCCCCCCCTTTCGCCCCCCAAGACTGAATCTCCTGTTTACAGATTCCTGTCATATTTATCAGAAACAAACGTCAAGACTGAATGAAGATAGTTTTAAATCTAAATATGAATACTTTCTGGCTGAACCATATGACTTTGTCCTTGATTTAATTTGTAAATAAACAAAGAATAGCATTTTAATCAGTTCAAGTTTTAACTACAGAGTCTCTGATGTAGGACATCAGAGACTCTGTAGTTAAACCTTGTGTTAAAGAGTAGGGGTGCCTAAACTTTTTATGTCATGGCACCAAACAGCATCAGCTTCTGGCCAGGGAAAGCCTTTTCTAACCCACAGACAATGCTGCAAAATATGCAAAGAAACATCAGATTTTAGAATCTTTTTGGTCACTTTTCTTCACTAATCAGTAATTATTACATCCATACCTGCTGATTATAGTCAGCCAGGCGTTCTTAGGGTTTTTTGCAGGGTTGCTGGATGGTTCCTGCTTGGGAAGCAAAGTAGCTTCATAAGTTTGACAATTAAATGACTTTATGATTGGCCAATCATAAAGTCATTTTTAGAAATATTCTTGATCATCCCACAGTTGTGAGATTCAGGTATAACAGCAGCACTGAGGTATGCAGGCTCACACAAAAGACCAAAAATTGCTGAAATACTTCCTGAAGGTGGAGTTTCTTAAAGAGACAGAGACTCAATTTCTATGTGTTAATTGCAGTCATTTTATAACACTTGTTATAACAATTGACAACAGAGTTACTTTATTGTGCTATAAAATGACACTACGTGCCTGGAAAACACATAATGTTTCCCCTTTAAATACATATTTGGCATTGATGAATACGAGATTATTTTAGGACAATAAACACTTTTTCTTATTGGGATTCATCAAAAAAAATTGAAGTCCAGTGTGTCTGTGTGTGTAAGAGAGAAAGAGAGAGAGTGTGCAGGAGAGACGGGGGGTGTGTGCCGGTGTTGGGTTTCCCTCTCCTCTGCTCTCCTCTCCTTCGGCTCTTGCCTCAGTTGCGTCCTCGGAGCGGCAAGAGCTGCAGGAACCGCTGCTGCTGCTGCTGGATAACCGAACCATCGCTCTGCCGCCTCATTATATCTGGATTATAACAACCTCCCTCCTACATCACACACATCCCTCCCTGACCTGCTCTTCGCTCGGCGGTCCTGATCGAGGCGTTTGACATGCCTCTGCCACTGTTGTGACACTCTGATGCTGCGCCCACCTGCCTTACAAATATGATGAAATGGCAGCCCCGGAAGAAGGTGAGCAAAACTCTATGTTTTCTCTCCAAAGTTGTGGCAGAACAACAGAGTGAGCGAGTGAGTGAGTGAGTGACACATCTTTGGATTAATGGAGCTTTTTAAGCCCTCAGGAAGAAAGCGCAGTCACGGCCACTTTATTAAGGATAATCCGTTAATAGTCCCCCTTTTCAGAGAGACACTTCTGCAACATGCCTGGATGGGATTATTAGAGGATTATAAGAGGAAAAATTCCACAAAGCTAAATGAAAAGTCACCATTCACAGCACAGAGGATGTTCTTTTTGGGAGAATTGGATGTTTAGAAGCTAGAAATCGCCCTGAATGCCACAAATTCATCCAAACCTCTTCATTTTCTTAACATCCCAGTTGTTATTATTATTTTTTTTATGTTTATTTATTTGCACAACCTTCAAGAGTTGCTATTTTTTAAAATGTCGCTGTGTTTACTTGCACATTACAATAAATGAAATCTGATTTTAAGATGATTGTGAGTATTTGGGAGTGCTGGTCCTCTGCTGCTGCTGTCAGTTTCTGGGTTATAATTTAATTGTGGCAAAACCTTAAATCTGCTGTCTAAGTATAAACTGGCTGCTTTAGGAGTGATCTAGGTTTTCTGCTGTGTTTATCCTCGGCTGACACTTTGGCTCAGTGTGATGACTTATTGTGTTCACACATCCTGAATTGTTTCACATTTTGTCAAATTACAACCACAACATTCAACGTATTTCATGGCAATTTTCCATGATAGGCCAACAAGAAGCTGTGTCTGATTCTGGGAAATAAACATGATTTTTTACGTAGAGAAGTGTAGAGTGCATTTGGATTCAAGCTGCAGTAATGGAAGCACTTTTTGTTGTCTTTTGGTTCATCTCTCCAGCTGTTTTGCACATAGACTGTCATGTTTGCTCATTTTTCTTTACAAAACAGCCCAAGATCAGTCACATTTGATGGAAAACACCCGTGAACATCATTTTCAGGGTTTCAGCCAGAAAACATG
Source organism: Poecilia latipinna (assembly GCF_001443285.1). NCBI lineage: Eukaryota > Metazoa > Chordata > Actinopteri > Cyprinodontiformes > Poeciliidae > Poecilia > Poecilia latipinna. The sequence goes on along the minus strand of NW_015112858.1, from coordinate 305,047 downwards.
CTTATCCTGGTTTTCGGGGAGCCGGGGCAGTCGTCCAGCCGGCTGCCATGTTTTTGAGTTAAATGACGATCAAAGTTGACAGAAAATTTGAAAATAAAGTTGATAGCTATGCGTTATTGGAAAAAAGAAAAACATGCAAAAACCATTTGATGTTTAGGATCTACAATACTCTTCTTACAAAAAAAAAATCTGCTTTGTTTTATTACACTGGTTTTTGTTTAGTATATTGTTGAGTAGGTATAAAAAAATCACCACATTTTTAGGAATTTTAGATTTTGAAAACAGTATTTATTTTTTTTCGCCCGCGAGTAGCTTTGAGCTGACATTTTTGACCCATATGATGAAAGGTTTGGACCATTCAGTAAAACATACAGCTTTTTATGACCTTTGACCTGCTAGAAGGTGAACTTTTCCATGCTACCACTGCCAGGCTTGGTTTTGGAGATAGTTGTATTTTTGGTCTCATCTGAGCAGCACACATTTTCTCATGTGTTTCATTCTGCACATGACCTTTGTGACTTGGATGTATGCGACTGTTTAAATGTGAAATATCCCCCCTATCAGCAGCAGACCAGGTTTACGTCAGTAGGATATCAGCTTGACTCTCCTGAACATTTTCTGGCGCTCCTTCATGAGGCTGGCACATTTACATTGAATCTGGAAACAGATCAAATACTGAATTAATTGTTTTGAAATGTATGTGCACATATGTGTTCCCCACTGGGTGGGTTGTAATAGCTTGTCTTGTTAAATGTATAATTCATGACCTAATATCTGCAATATTAATGAGATGTCGGACAGAACAGGCAGATTATTGAGCTGATCTACAGTCACCAGCTGCCCAAAAGATCAGGGCTCTCATGAGACACAGTACGGGTTTAAACGTTCAGGGTGTTTTCACACCTGATAGTCCAGTAGACTCGGTTCGACTGGGGATCAAAGATTCAACATTTGTTTGATTTTTATTTGCTGTGGTTCTCTGTCACACTACACTGTAACAAAAAAACTAAACCCTTTGAGAAACCTGTTCCCTTCCTTGCCTGTGGAGGCGCTGCACCACTGAACCACTGAAGGAAACATGAAAACCTCTGAACTTCCTTCTTTATGAAATGTAAACAAAAATGGAGTGACATCAGATTTTAGTGGTTGTAGGATTTCAGTTTTGTTGTTGGCAAAAGACCACGAGGCATTTCTCCTGCTAGCACTAGACTCCCACATTTGTTTTGTTTATGTTTACCCAGAATGCCCTGTGTTATAGTCCACTTCCTGTTTTCGGAGCGGTCTCTGGTCCGCCTGGCATTTACCTATGCATTTAAAACACACTAGAGTTCACTTCGACCAAACCGAGACCGAGGTTTGTAAACGGACCAAAGATAATTTTTTGTGGCCCGCATCAAAGTGTGATTGCGCATTCACACCTCCCCAAATGAACCAGACTTTATAGACAAACAAACTAAAGTTTGATTAAAGCAGACAAAGCAGCTCTAGTGTGAATGCATCCATGGATAACAAAAAAAACTAATTGATTTGAAAAATTGCAAATTCTAGAATTGCGCTGCTCGTGGTGCCAGCATGTTGCAGTAGCTGACAATAGTTCTGATTTGTTCTATTAGTAGCCTTTAGTTCATAGTTGTTTGGGTTGAGGCACTGGTAACTGTGGCAACATGGTTTTGTTTTTACAACAGAGAGCAGGTCAAAAGTAAAAAAACACTCCTTAAATACAACCTCAAGTCCCAGATGAGTTGAAGAGCAGAGCAAGAAGAAGGAAATTCAAACCATTTCTTCCATCAAATCCCATGTTACGAAAGATAGAGTCCAGTAAACAATTTATTTTTCCATTGGACGCAATACAAATGAACAGAAGTTACAGGTTTTAAAAGTACCCACCGTTCCCATATCTTAGCATCATGTGAAATATGCATCCACTTCATGTTATCCCTCATGTAAGTATTTAGCTCCAATCACGTTTGAGACCAAATGCAGCTCGTCTTTACGCTCCATGTAAGAGAAATCCCTCTGAGCACTCGGGAGGATATGTTTCAGGAGGCAGTTGGATATATTTTAAAACCTCCTCCATCTAGAGAGTGGGAAGTGTGAACTGGCAGGGGATTCAACGCCTAACCAAATTTGTATTTGGCTCAAAGATCACAGGCAGCAGCGGTTTGCTCTGGAAAGGAGTGTGAGCCCTGGTCTTGAAGTGGTTGATCTGGCTGTGAAGACTGTAGGGATCCCAGCGCGGAGGGAGTCTGGGGGCGAAAGTTGCCCTCTCCTCCATTGAGAAGTGTTAACTGATAAGGCCAGACAGTTGGCTGTTGAGGCGCTGATGGCGGTGATGATGAGAGGAGACGAAGAAGCACAGATTTATCCAGTACACTTGAGCTGATTGGAGGAATTTTGGGTGATTTATGATGATATCCTGATGGATATTTTTAGGCCACTATCAGTGTTCCTGTCTTTGTTCTAAGACTCCGTAAAAAGTGTTAGTAGGACTTAGTCTGCAGGTACTTGAATAAATAAATCCCAGTAAGCCCACTGAATTAGTACTTACACACTGCTTCCTTTATTCCTTATTACATTCTTCATTTACTTGTCTGTGTTCCCTTCAGGTACTCCGGCTTCCTCCAGTCCAAAAACATGATTCTTACTCTAAGTCAGTCCTTCTCAATTACAGTTCTCACTGCCCCCCTGCTCTGCATGTTTTAGATGTGCCTCTATTCCAGAACAGCTGATTCAAATGATTGCATGACCATCAAGTACTGCAGAAGCCTGTTAATCACCGAAATATTCAATCCAGGTGTGTGGCAGAAGGGAAACACCAAAAACATGCAGGGCAGGGGGGCCTGAGGACCGGAATTGAGAAGCACTGCTCTAAGTTATCCTTAGGTGTGTGTGCGCATGTGTGGGTGTGTGGTCTGTTCTATGGCTGTTCAGTGTGTCCAGCTTTGTTTCCATCTGATTGTCATGCAAATTTTAGGCAAACTTTGAAAATGTTGCAAAAACAAACAAAGAAAATGCGAAATTTGTGTTTCCATCTTCTGGATTGGAGGGAATCAACCAGGGTACACAAAACATGATTAGGTTAGATGTTGATGCTACGTATGGCTGCAGCAAACAAGATGTAGAGATTACCAGCGAGCATGGACCACACATCTCAGAAACATGGAGAGTCTTCACTTCTGACCTGGAGTTTCATGCCTGTGGTAAGGCACAGATCCACCAGTGCACTTATTCGCCAAATAAGTTCTGCCGAATAACATGGGAGTGCGGGTTTTTGCATAACCCACATTGCGTAAAATGTGGGTTATGCAAAAACCATCTTCCCTAAAGCGGAAGGCCACTTTTCTAGGATTTAGATTTTGATGTTGAGACCTTAACGCTGAGAACTCCTGGTTCATCAGCTTCTTGAAGTAGGACCTATTTCAGATAAGATCGTTTTATTCTTATAAGTTACAATAAACATGACCAAACATAAACATTTTTGAAAAGCTAATTCAATTTGCTCACGGTTATAATTGCCTTTGGTTGCACTTTGTCACTATGAAGCAAAGGCTTTAAAGATATTTCAGTAGTTAAAGTGAGAGAGCTTTGAAGCACAGTCAGTGACCAAACACTGGCTCTCTATAGATCCAGTAATATTCTATTGAACTTGGGGGGGAAAAAAGGGCTTTTAACCGAAGTTTACTTTGAAGAAGAGATGCATGACTGGGCCTGTGAAAACTCTAGGTGGTCCTGACATCTCACTTTGGTTTTCAGGGTGACGAAAGCACCAGAAAGAGACGCTGTGAATGTGTTAAGATGTTGTGAGTCTAAAGACCTGTTCACAACTGTTTCAAGGATACATATTTATCGAATGTTTGAATTTTTTTAGTTTTAGAGCCCTAAGATAGAATTCAGATTGAAGTATGGTATTGTGTGGTTGCTGTGTGTAAATTTGATTCAAACAGGATGTGGCCATGACATGGATATGCTGTTTCTGTTCAGAATCATATTGATATTGTGAATGATTTTGACATATTGACCGAAGCTGCCTTATCATTACAAATGTCCGCTAATGTCAAGAAAACACAACTTTGCAATTGAGGTGTTTTTATTAAATAAACGCAATTCTAATAACACATGAATAAGTTTGTTTACATGGTAAGTCATTAAAAATCCTGCCAAATTCAACATGGGTGTGTTTCCATTAAGCTAACTTATTTTCGATATGTCAAATTGTGCAATTTATAAGGTCAGTGGAAACACAGCTATTGATTCCTGCTGATTCGCTTGTTTGTTATTGCCTGCTTTGGTTAAGAAATTTAAAATACTATTATTTAAAGAGAAAATCAGATCAGGAGTGAAGATGAGCTGTATTTTTTTTTCATAAATAAATGTATTTTGCTAGTCTCATGTACCATTTCAGATGGTGGCAATTATATCTTTACATTTTTTTGCTATTTTAATCTCCAAAGAGCGGCTGTGTATTTAGAACTGTCCTAATTAGAGCCTGATTTATGGATAGGTATCCCTGTTTGACTTATTTGGTTTTATCTAAATATAGCATTAATAATAAAAACTCACAGCAAGCTGCTGTAACAGATTTCCTTCGTCTGAATCCTGAAACATTCTGGGCTTAGCCAACCCACAAATAACTGAGTTTTCACACAAATGTAGGTTATATTTTTAATTTTGAATAAGCTTCTAAGGTAGTCCTAAGACGAGTTCTAATATGCATATTTATGGATATAGATGTATATTATGTGTTTTGAATTATTGTAATAGGCAGTTATACATATTTTTAATGAGAGTCTGAAGAATTGGTGGACTTCCTCTATTCACAGGCGGCTGTAGTACCTACCTCCCATGAATACTTGAGTATTTGTTCTTGTTTTCACATGCAAACCTTAAGAAGCAGCCTCAACAGACGAAGGGTCCAATGTTTGTAGTTTACAGTCAAGAGAAAACTGAGGAGGCCCAAACCTGGCAAACAAAATTGCCTCGTTGCAGTGAAGCCACTCTGTACCTGTAACCACAAAGTGTGCTTGGAGGCTTATAAATCTAGAGACGCTTCACTAACCATCAAGCATGGCGGCAGCAGTGTCATGCTCTGGGAAACCTCTACTGTTAGTGTCAGGTGGATTGAACAAAATGGATGGCATTAAGAAATGAGAGGATCACCGTCAAATTCTCAGGGTTTGCTCTTAAATCAACAGTCACAGAGATGAAATGGGGACAGAAGTTGTTGTTCCAACAATGAAAGATCCCAAACACACATTGAATCTGGGACTGGAAAACACAAAGCAGGCTGAAGCTTGTCCTCAATCCTGTTGAAAATGTTGTGGACTGTGCCAGGAGCCAGGACATTCAAATGACGTTCACAATTTCTTGTAAGTAGAACAATAAAATATTGAGCCAGAAACATTTTTCATGGATAAAAAACAAACAAAACAAAAAAACAATTTTCTCTCTCTGCAACCAAAGCTCATCCTCTTTGATTTTCTCCTGTGCTGTGATTAAACCTTCTAAGAACAAATTAACCTAAAGACAGTATATACACTGTTACTTTGACTATACCTACGTATCCAGTGGTAAAAGAGAAAAAAATCAGAGATGTAACAGTAGCAGAGAAGTGGGACCCGTTTAAGTTTAATTGCTCTCATGTACGAAACCCATGTGGCATTTTGCAGAATCCAGAGGTTTATCACATATGACTGGCTTCAGTGTTCAATAATGAGTGCATTTTGGTTTCAGGGGCTCAAGAGCAGCACCCAAGGTTCTCTTAATCTTTTACTTTTTTTCAACTGGAAAGGATGAGAAGTTGTGCTTTTCTGCCTTTGTCTGTGGGGGATATGTGCTTACCCTGCAGGAGATCATGCAGCATGTTCTGTTCTGCCCTGCATCGTCGGACTGGCAGAACTCGGAGTGTAACGTGTTTACTTACAAAGCGGCTAAGCTTCTTAAAGCTGCTCTCCTGTTTCTGATTTAAAACTTTGCCCTCCAACAGAACTCTTTTTTTCTTTTATTTTTGCACTCAGATGTATTGTTAAAATGCGTCCACCAAGAAAGCAGCACATGCTTTTAGAATTTGGAGGTAAAGACGTGCTGCAGGCACCAGTCTGCTTGATGGAATCGTGTTCTGTGGAAACTAAATCCTTTAGGCATAAAAGTTGATGTTTTTGATGTTTAACAACTTCACTTGAGTTAATTAAGCGTAGATTTTTTTTCTTTAGGTATCACAAGGTCCTTTTTACAACTTTCAAACTTGTTCAATCTTCCAAAAATGAGGTATAAAGATAAAAGACTTAATACTTTCATTCATCTGCACAATTACCCCCCCCTAAAAGCTTTTCATCTTCTCTTTTCAGTGGGACGTCTTACAGATTACAGGGGGGTGAATGTTCGCGACTTGTTTTTAGGGCCAGAACTGTTTTACTGCATTCCTGCTGAAATACACAAATAATTTGGTTTTTGACGCTGTAGGACTACTTGCAAAGTATAGCAAGGTTTTTAAAAGTTAAGCTTTCAAAACCACAAACCGCTGTTTTTAATGTTAAAGTCCTTTTGATGACAAACTGGAGTATTGTTTGTTAGATTTGTGCAGAGAAGCACACGTCCTTGTTCCTGTCTAAAGTTAGATCAGACGAAACATCTCCTGTTTTAGCTCAGCTATGAGTACTAACATATTTCCACTTGCTTAATGCCAGAATAATGAATTTATAAATTACATATTTTTTTTACTCAAATTCAGAAGTTTACCTTTACTTTGTGCTAGTGTTTGTAGAATTGCCTTTTAAATTGAATGAGTTGGTTCAGATGTTTTGAGTATTCTTCCACAAGCATATCTAGCTAGCTAGCTAGCTAGCTACTTGCCTAACTAGCTAGCTAGCTACTTGGCTAACTAGCTAGCTAGCTAACTACTTGACTAGACAGATAGCTAGATAGCACACTACCTATCTATCTACTTTGCTATCTGGCTTGCTACTCAAACCGATGGATGGATGGATGGATGGATGGATGGATGGATGGATGGATGGATGGATAGATAGAGTTCCTTCTTCAATCTTGACTAGACAGTTATGCCCATTGTTGGAACTAAGAATTTGTTGCTCCTTTTCATTCACTGACTATTTTATTTTAATTTAATCTGATCTATTGTTGACACAAAAGTGTAGAAATGATCAAAATTACAACAATCTCTTCCAAACGACCACAGGACCCATAATAAAAAGTAGAAATTAGTCCAACATTATGGGCCACAGTGTTTGTCAGCGTGTAAGGCTTCTTCGAAAAAGATTTCTTCTGCGGCTCTAAAACCTTTTTCCTTTCCGCATGGGGCATTCCAGGTGGCCGAGTCGCCCCAAATATGCTTGTTACTGCACCCCCATAACATCACAGATAGCAGCTACTGAAGTGTGTGCTGATTACCTCGACATGGAGGAAAGTGCTTCAGTTATTTCCAAATAGAGCTTCCTAAACAGTCTGATTAGCTATTAGAGTTTTACAGTTTCTTTCTCCTCTCGGTCCAAGTTAAAGGAGCTCAGGTCAAACAAACAAAGCTGCAGTGTTCCTGGATCTTGTTTGTGGTTGTTTTTCTTTTCCTTTTAACTCCACTTGCGGATACTGTGATGGACTTTGTTCCCTGACAATGGTTTCCAGAAGTGTTGCTGGACCCAAGCAGCGACTACAGAGTGGATGTCTGGTTTTAATGCAGCGCTGCCTGAAGCTCTGGAGATCACTAGCATTCATTAGTGATTTTCAGAATAGGTCCCTGAGCTGATTCTGGGAGGCTTTAAATACACATGGAACAGTAATTATTATTATTATTATTATTATTATTATTATTATTATTATTATTATTAATAAATAATTAGTGAATAGTTTTTGTTTTGTAACTTGGTCAAATTACTTTAAAGTAGAATATTTAGTTTTTTTAAATCCATGACAGGAGATTCACTCATCATTCACATTGCATGTAACAAATTTAAAGGTATCTTTGCGCAGCCATGCTACCAGTAGCAGTTTTTTGTTACGATATTCAAACATAACCATCTACTGATCCATCCCTCCAGAAAGTTGCAATGTTGCAATCTCAACTATCATTCACAAAGTTTTCCTTAAACTGTCGATTTTCACCAGTCATGACAACTTTTCAGCAAATCAGACCAATCACATTAAAGTTTTTAGTATTTAAAGTTGGCTGCTGAGGCCCCTTTAAAGGGAACAGTATTGGCAGTATTTTCAACTTTTTTGTAAGTCCTTAAAACATGCACAAAAAAACAAACAAACAAAAAAACCTAAACAACAATGCAACATCATGGAGGAACAGCAGAGTTTTTCCAAGAAAACTTGCTAAGCCCTGTGGCAGAGCAGCCATCCACCGGCTTACTGTATTTTTGAGTTACAAAACGTTTAAAGCCGACAAGAAATGTGAAAATATCACCAGGTAATTATTTTTGGAAGCCTTTAACTTACCTTAACATCAACTATAAAGTCTTTAGAAAAGGCAAAGATAAAAAAAAGAACTATAAATGCAACTAAAATAAATATAATTCTTTGCACTTCATTTGTTTCATCCAAATTAAAATGTCCAAAATATTTAGATTTATCTGTGACTTGTCATTTTATTTTCTGAAGTTGTTAGCGTGTCCAGTAAAGACAGGAAGTGGTAACATAGTACTGACCATAACATGTTGCCGTTTTGCTTCCAACCATTTTATTTAACCCATTCTTGCTATCACAGTTACTGCTGTGCAAAAAACTACAATAAACAACACTGGGTTACAAAAAATATTTTCTTGGAAGTTGTCTGTGTTTTTTCAACTGAATTAGGATTATTTTTGCACTGCTGAATCTAAAAATGACATCCATTTTTCTCAGTCAGGTTTTTATTCTAATTTTCTTTAGAGAAATCCGATCTTCTGACTAAATTGATGACATTTTTGTGATATCATCAGTTCATTTCTGTTCCTACTTCTCATCCAAAAAAGGTTTCAGGAGAAAAAAAATGTTTTCTAACAGAGTGTATTAATTAAATGCTACAAACTTGGATTTCTGCAGATTGAATAATAAACACTTATAGGTTACGTCATATTACGTCTTCATTGTGTAAAATTCTCCGTCTCTTTTCTGTCCTGATGAAATCTCTCCTCCTGCTCATCACTCATTGTTCAGATTCTCAGGAAACTGATCCATATGTGAGAACAAGTCCTGCATTTTGATGCTCACGTTGTTCCATAGTTCAGAAAGTTGACCTGATTGAGCAAAACCAAAGTGATTTTTTTAATTCAGCTCATCAAAATGACCCTAAAACAGTTGAAAAACCTCAGACAGTTTTTTGTCTGTTGACCAGTGTAAACAAACAACACTCAGCCTGGAGGGGGCGCTAATAAAGCCTGGTGGCCCGCCAGACTTATAACACACTGGGTGAAGCCCTGGACTGATTACTTATGGGTACCCCGGTATACCGTAACACTTCCTATAACCAATCCTAGAATAAAAGTTTTTCTCAGCATAGTTTGGGGTGAAAAATCATGTGAGGTTCAGCAGTGAGGAAAAGCAGATTTAAACGACTGTTGTGTCTCCTGCCTCTCCTTCTGACTTTGAATTGCGAACAAGAGAAAATGATTTTGCATGAAGGAACTCCCCATGTGGTGACCAACGCTACAGTCCCCCCCCCCCTCAGAGAGACGAGAAGACAGCACTCCTCCAGGAGCTTGTCATGTTTATAGAGCTGCACAGCTCCAATATCCTCAGGGCATGTTTTCCCCGTCTCCGTCCTCCTGATACACCTCTCAGCTTATTTCACGCCTGTCACCGTGTCTGCTTGCAGAGATACCGTCTCTTACCGAGTTCTAATATGTCCCAGGGACGACGTTATTCCCTTTCTTTCTCCCCTCTGTTCATCTGCTCCTTCCATCTTCCTTTTTTTATGACCCACCCTTGCAGATGGGGAGTGAGTATAAAACAGTTTTCCTTTCACATAACAAGAATATATACTTTACAAGAGGAGGATGGTGCAGGACTCCATCGTGCCTCGTAACTCCCCCCTTCCCCTCTGCTGCCATTCTCTTCCTGCTCCTTTGGGTTTTCTTGCCTTTTGTCTGTAAAGTTTGCCTGTAACCTTGTTTGAATGAGACAATGGCTACATGCATCACCCCGCCGCCTCTCTGTAGATCCCTCACTTTGGGCCCACTGAACCAGAACAGATGTGCACAAACATCAGACCAGAACCACTTCATCTGCCTGTAATGACTCTTTGGAAAAAAAAGGAAATGTGCCAAAAACCGGTTGTTTTTCCCAGCATCAGCATCTTTGGTTAACATCAGTCATACGGTTAAGGCCAGAACCATTCATACTCCTGTCAGATTTAGGTTTGAAGTGATCCTTTAATTTTACCGACATGTTTATTCTGACTGAGATTGAGGGTGTTTTTTCACACCTGATAGACTCTGTTCAATTGGGGACCAAAACTGCAACATTTGCTACATTTTCAGCTGGTGCTTTTCGCTTCACACTCCACTGACTCAAATGAACCAAACCCTTAGAAAAACCTGTTCACCTCCTCCACCTGTGGTGGCGCTGTATCAAGAACCACTCAAGGAAACAACACAAAAACCTGAGAAGAAGACACTGAGCACAACTTTCTTCTTCACAAAATTTAAACAAAAATGGAGCAGAGTCTGATTTTAGCGGTTGTAGGATTTCTCTTTTGTTCTTGGTAAAAGTCCACAAACCATTTCTCCTGCTAACGCTAGACTCTCAGATTTGCTTTGATTGTATTTACCCAGAATTCCCTACGCTGTAGTCTGCTTCACGCTCTTGGAGCGGTCTCTGGTCCACTCAGCGTTCACATATGCATTTAAACCGCTCCAAAGTTCACCTCAACCGAACCAAGACCGAGATTTGTAGACGGACTAGAGTTCACATCAGAGCTTGATTGATCCCCAAACAAACCCAACTTTCTAAATGGATTAGAGTTAGACTAAAGCAGACTGAACAGGCCAGGTGTGGACGTGTCTTAAAACTAATGCTTTGGAGTGATCTATGCAGAGTCCAGGTCTTGAACATGACTGAGAATTTGTGGTGAAAATCTTAAGAATAGGTTGATGGCAAGGAGGCAATGCAGTGACAGAATACAACTCTTACTTCTTCTGTAACGCTGTCTGAACAAGCACTCCTGAGCTTCCATATATATGTGTGTGTGTGTGTGTGTGTGTGTGTGTGTGTGTGCGTGTGTGTGTGTGTGTGTGTGTATGTGTGTGTTCCCTCCTGTGCTTTATGACCAACAAATGGGATTTAGTCAGTTGGACAGAAAGTACATGATTTGAATGAGTTATTTATTGAAATGAGCTCTGTAGTACACGGATGAAAAATGAGCCAAGGTCGTCATTTTGTCTCTTCAGCTCTCCATGCTCTGCAGTAAATGTGATTTTCATAGTTTTGTTCATTAGAAAACAACTGCATAGGTGTTTTCTACTGCAGGAAGCTCATTGTAAACCAGAGCTCAGATTGACTGTAATGACAACATTCAGTGGCCATTAAATGCAAAGCCACAAAGTTCCTGTGGAGAGGAGGTCGGGGTTGATGAATGGGTCAAGATATTTGATTTTAATTCATTATGTGTGCTGTCTGGTACGAACTGATCCATGGTTTGCTAAGAAATGACCACACTCTGTTCGTGACTTTGGTGTTAAAGTTGATCAAATTCTTTTTTCACTCGATTCATTCTTTGGACTTTTAGATTGGAGAAGTTTTGGACATACTATAATAAATTCCAATCAACAATTTTTCATGCTAAATGAAAATTAGCGAAGATACTGCTGTTTTCAATGTACTGAATTGGTATTTACTGAAAAAACAAATGACTTTATATTTACATTTCTAAAATAACTCCACAAAAATATTTTCAGAGTCAAGGATAAACCTTTATGAAGCCCTTTGAAGTTGCAGGAACATTTCCTAGAAGCCATAGCGACTTGATACAAAAAGTAGTATCTGTAAAGGATTTGTACCCCAGAAAATGTACCAAATTAGGAAAATTATGTTTTTAAATGATCCCAAACCCTCAGAAACAAGCTACGATGTGGGCGGTGCTTGGCATTCTTAACGTTCTGCTTCAGTCCTTCCTATTTAATTATCAAACGTTCATGTTATACGACAGGAAATGTGGTAACTCAGAACTACCCAAGTCTAGATTGGTTCATAATGGTTACATAAATACTTCAAACTCAAAAAGTGGAAATGTTTAGCTATAATTTTAAGATTTGAAATGAATCACAAACTTCCACTTTCAGCCATTGTAACATCTGCTAAAGACATTGACCAAGCACAATCCCAAATACATTGTATTGAAACCACACTTCGTGTTTGCAAAGACTAACATCTTGTTGTCCAGTCACCACAGATCCAACTTCTTCTACCCTGAACCTCACACGTTAGTGAAAATACGACCCACTGGGGTTTAAATAAGTGTGAAAAGTTCCTTAGAACAAGTGCAGGGAAGACAGTTTCAGAGTAGAGTTGAACACTGCTTTAGACTGGTGAAACGCATTTGAAATAGCTCTTTACCACCGAATTATATTATCAAGAGATGTAGCAAAAAAAAGATAAAAAGAAAGTTGTGTCTTCAAGATTTAACTCGGAGCCACCAGAAACTCATTAATCTGTAGTTTCTGTTTAGGGGGAGGCTTCAAAAGAACAACGTGTCAAATGTTCAAAGACCAGAGTAAAGATAGAAAAGTCAGACATCACCACCGAAACAGAGTCTGAAGTACACACTTAAGACATAACCTAAAGCAACAATAATGATCCAGTGAAAGTCAAACTGAAAACAAGGGACTGATCACTGTAAAAACGGACACCCCCATTATGTTAAATGCAAATATTCTCTTAAAAAACACTTATGTGCTTTAGACAGAAAATAAGTGTTTGTGTGTTTTCCAGTGTTTAACTTACAGCTGTAAAATTATCCAGACTGTTTTTAGATTTGTCAACACTGATTAAACTCATGTCTGAAAGTTGACTTTACTCATGGTTCTAAAGGGGCGGTATTATGTAAAATCGACTTTTCTGAACTTCACATCATGTTTTAATCATTCTCATTGAAAACATACATGGAGTGTTGCTTTGATTATTTTATACATGTTTGAGAAATCCTTTAAACTCCCATGATAACCATTCAGCTGTGCAAAATGCCTGGGTGGACCTAGCTCCGCCTTTGAGGAGGAAACTCCTCCTCAGAGCTGCAGTTTTCCCACTCGGCTCCTTCAGACTAGCCAGCAGCAATTAGCAAACTCTTGGTGGAATTGAACATCTGCTGAACTCATTATACAAGCTACTTCTTAGTGAAAGTCTGGTAAAAAAGTTGCTAAAGGGTTAATAGAGGAGCCATTTTGTGATGACTTCCTGAACGTGGAGCTTCAGAAAGAGCAGGAGTTTTTAAAGAGACAAAGGCCCAATTTCAAAGAGTTAAATTATGAAGTAAAATTTCTTTAAAGTTATATTTAATATAAACAGGATTTTTACAACAACTTAAGTTAACATAGTTACTTGATTGTATTATAAAATGTCACTATGTTTCTGGAAAACATAATGCTGCCCCTATGAGATATTGGAGAGTTAAAACCCTAACATTAGTCTTTTAATGTCTCTGATTTGCAAATTATCTTGCTAGTCTAGTGAACTACAAAAGTATACTCGACAAAGAATAATTTGTGCTTGACTAAGAATCCATCACATCATAGTTCATATTATAGAAACTGAAAAAGTGTATCAAAAAATGGAATTTAAATATTTTTCTTTTCTATAAGATAGAAACCAAGCAGGTCACTCATCCTGCGCTTGAAACCATCCAATCAAAGCCCCCTTAAATTCTGAATTTCTGCCAAGTCCGTGTCTAACAGTGGACAGCAATGACCAAGGCCACTGTGACTGACTAATCAAAGCACAGAGCCTCTCGTTTAGCTCTTCTAATGATATGTGGAGGCAGTGGGAATTGCAGATGGCCTGTACATTAATAAAATCCATCAGGATCTGTTGCATCTCAAGCTAAAACCTCACCTGCAGTGAGGTACTTGCTCGTTTTTGAAGTGAAACCCATTTCTTATCGCTGACCCTTACAACTCTGATGCTCCCTGTTATTTTCCTCCGCTTCTTTACCTCAGTCCGTTTCGCCGGCGCTTCAGCAGAGAGCAAAATGTAATCACGGAGCAAACAAAGATTACAGAGGATTACCTAAAAACACAGTTTCTTTTTGTTCTTTACTCGCCAAACAAACTAAATGTCCTGTATTTTTCTTTCCTCTCACCCTGGACGCGGTGGATCTCCTCCGTCCTTCATGCTGCTTCTTTATGCGTTCTAGCCTTTTTTTATTCTCCTGGAAAAAGATACTGTCACACAAAATCCATTAAAAGAAAAAAAAAGTGCCAGTAAGAATTGAGTGGACCCAGTGAAAGTGAGCACATCTCCAGGAATGTTGTACATTATGCGGAATATGCAACCACTGGAATTCTTCCCACATGGAAACGCGAAACTCTGTCAAGGTCTCGCTTACTTACCAGAGCAGGATGGTGGAGAGTCACTGAACAAGTGGAGAAGAAAGGAAAAGTAATGGAGAGGGGGGGAGGTGACAGGGAGAAGACCTGCTTCTGCTGCTACTGGAATACCAGAGAGAAAATGGATGATGAGTGTGCATATGTTTAGTAGCCAAACTTATTAATAGCATCATAGGGACGACTGTTTGGATCCGACCCATGACTCTTGGAGCGCTGGGTCCAAGAGGACGGTGGATTCCTCAAAACCTAACAGTCACTAGCTAAAGTATTCATTCTGATTTAACTTTTTTCCACATTTTGTCAGGTTATAACCAAACACTTCCATGATTTTAGTTAAGATTTCACAACAAACACAAAATCATGCAAAGCTGTACAATTTAGCAGTAGACCTGTCACAGTAGTAAATTTTGCTTGATCATAAATTGTCCTGGTAATTATTATAGTACATTTCAATCGGGAGAGACTCAGACAAAGAAAGAAGGCAATTAAAAAAGTTTATTGACAAGAAAACATTAAAGTTCTTTGGCGTTCAGGCCCCAGCCGAGGACGTCGAGCTGGAACGGCGATAAGCTCGATGCACATCCCTGATGCTGCATAGGAATGTAATCCCCCCAGAGCCTATTCTGGTGGTGGAGGTCGAAGAAGGATGGGTGCCTGAAGAGCCGGGGGTGTGAAGGTGGAGATGGGGTGGAGGTGGATTGATCACAGCTGGTAAGCGGAGGAGGCCATGGATGAAGGTCCTTATCAACTGGAGCTCAGTCGATGATTGGCCATGACGAGGCTTGGTCCAGCGCTGATAGGTCCAGGGTGATGAGAGGGAGGCACTGATTGATGAGGCAGGTGAGGCAAGAGTCTTCCATTTGAATTTGCGCCTAGGCTTCATTTCAAGGCAGTTCAAAGTGCTTTACATCATGAAAACATAAAAACACCACAAACACATCATACAACCAGTGAAAACCAGTAACAGACATTACATTTTGTCGAGAGCCATCACTAAAATCATCAATGCACATCAAATATGTTGGTCAGTGTTTCATTTGTTATGGTTGAAAAGCAATACAGTACTTAATTTGAAAATGTGAGACCATTTTCAAATACTTTATTGAAAATAATTGAATTTATCATTTTAATCAGCCCAAAGGGAGCTAAAAATGTTAAAAATGTGTGAGTTTCCATTCACTTCATAAGAAAGTGTTGCTCCGCATCAGTTTATCACAAAATGATATATTTAAAAAATACATTGAATATTCTGGTTGTAATTTGACAAAAATTAAAAAGTATCAGAGGTCTGAATATATTTGCAAGCCCTGAGTATCTTTGGTTCTTTGAGTTGGTTGGATCTTCACTCTTCCTGGTGAGATTTAGTTATTTATTTATTTTTTTGGTTTTTAGTAGAAGTGAAAATTAGGTGGAAACTGGATTGAGAATTAAAAACTTTGGTATTTCTTGCAACATCTTAAGAAAGGTGTCACAAGTAAATTATGCTAATATTTTATCAAGGTGTTAATTAAACCTTTTTGAAATGGGTTCCTTGCTGCCGTTTGCAAAACAGCCAATTCAGGGGCGTCATTCATTTCCTGTGTCATTAATTGACTGAACCACCAAGAACAATAAACCAGGGATTTTAGTTTCTACTGCAGCTTTAAGACAGTTTGATGTCTTTTAAGGTGTATTTGGTGTTTAAACTATCAAACACCAAATATACTTGCGCTGTACAAAAACATATATCTGAAGAGGACATCCTTATTGCTTGTCTTGACCTTATTAAATCAGAGTTGCATGTGATATCAAAGTAGACAGGTTGCATTAATAAAATATGAATGTGTTTGTGTGGCCTTCAAGCTTTTGGATCATTTGGGTGTGTTTGTGTTGCAGCCTGCCGTATTTCAGTGGGAAATGTCAAGCTGTCTGAAAAAGCTATACCAAATCACTGTAGCAAGTCTTCTGAAAATAATAAAAGTCTCTTCAGAATATGAAAGTGCTGATTGAAAGGTGGAAAACATAGAAAATCTCCGTACAGCGATTCACCCCTCTGAGTTTCTCCCATTCTCCTTTTCATGCAGACACAAACACACAGCCCATCTATTGCCTATAATCACATTTCAGAGCGTTTCTTTTCCCAAATTGAATTGTAATGGGCAGACAATGGGCGTGACATCTCAATTCATTGGCTGGCTCATACAGAAGCAGCTCGTCTAAATTGATCTGAAAGTGGGCCATGGTTACTGATGAGCCCAGGGCGTTAACGAGAGAACGCAAGCCAGAGTTGGAAGCGTGCAGGCAGAGAGGGAGAAACTAGGCGCACTATCGCTGAAAATTAATTGCCCTTTTGGACCGCCGCCATTAGTAATTATTGCATGTGACACCAGCGGCAGAATGTTTACCTCCTCTGCGATGTACCTGAATGAGCCGCTGTGGAGAAACAGAGGAGAAATAACGGGGAAAAATGTGTGTTTGGATTAACGGAGGAAGTGATGAGCAACAGCAAATATTTTTGAAGGAAGCACGTTTTCTGGAACAGGATTACGTTTTTCCATCAACCTTGTGTGGGAATGCTGGGAATTAACTTTGAGAAATGAGTTTATCCAAAAACACAATGTTGAAGCTAAATATGCCGATGTTCTGGCAGCAGAATTACATCTCCAAAGCTTCAATGTGTTGGATTCTGGTGATTTTAGGCCTTTGACCTGTCCAGACGTAGTGTTCACTAGATCAACTATTTTTCTAATGGACAATTTTGGCTTTACAAGCGTATTGTTTCAACTAGAAAGAATAAATTATGTGATTTCATTACCTTTGTTTTTATCTCTGTGAGTAAAACATCTTACTCAACACAACTAGAGGTGGGTAGAGCAGCCAAGGGTAGCAGCACTACTTCAACATATTTTGACTAAATAATTTTAAAATTAATATGATATCAAATAATATTTTAAAATGATCAGACGAACCAAATTTAGGTATTTTAAGCACCAAAATGAAAATAATTCCCGGAAATACCATAATTTGAAAATACAAAAATCAGGCAAATGATTTTTTTACTCCAAATCAGCTTCTTTCAGTGAGAAGCTGATGACATTTTCACAAAAACTACAGGTGTTTGCCTGAATTTTTGGTTAAAACCAGCTTATTCTTTATTAAGTGAAGTTACTCACGATGGGTAGAGATCAGAGATTTCACTCACTTCATAGTAAATTACTCAGGTAAATGTAAAAAATATAGCATAATAAAAATAATTCTAAGTATTTTTTTCCTAAAAAAGTTACTGAAGTAAATATAACTGATTAAATGTAACCAGACACTACTGAACGTGACGCACAACACAAAACATCCGGTTGTTATTATCATCATTATGAAAGATTCCCAACATTAGTGAACCTGCAGGTGTAAACTGTTTTAATGTTGTTTTAAATCGCGGTCAGCAAACACATCATTTCTCTGGAGATCTTATTGCTGTGCCAACAAAAAGTGATATTTATGCACAGTTTGATATCAAACCGAGGAGACCGCGCTGAACTACGTGGGGTGGCAAGTCAAATACGTAAAATTCTGTAGCAAATTTTATATTTGGGAAATATTTTTGTTCTTTCCAGAGCAGTCAAACAGAACAAGAGAAAAGTTTGTGTTTAATCCAGAGAGTATAAGATCTATCAAACAAGGAAAAGCTGAGAAGTCTGAATAATTTGATGAAAATGGAGCAGATTGTCAGAACAATATGGCGTATTTAAGGGACTGAATGATTTAAAAAGAGAATCAAATGCAAAGAGAATGTATTTGTAAGCAAAATACAGAGTCAGTCCATGCTGATTTATTTTAGCACCATTTAGTAACTCAATTTTTCCTGATTAAACACTAGACATGCTTGTGATCTTGGCTGATCTGCTCTTGCGTGACACTGAAGCAGCTTGCTCAGGTAAGGTTGATGAGAATTACTTTTTAAACAATGGATGTGTTGTTGTGTAACACAACCACAAAAATAACATCCTATTTCCAGCTCTTATTGCTTCAGTTTGAACTGATTTAAACTCTTGCTTTCATCAGCAGACTGGGTTCCTAATGAGGGTGAGTTTGCTGCAAACGACGTCCTGAGGAGATCAAATCTAGAAAAACAGCTTCCATTTGTCTGTCCTGCATGGAGGTTTTACACAGCTAACCTACAAAAAAAAAGTTACACACAAAAAGAAGTTAGAAAAACCCCACTGGGTCTCACATTTTAGATCAGAACAATGACCATGTCCTTTAACGATTGATGATACTACAACTTTCAAAATTAAAGTCGATATTATTATCAGAGGCCACGTTTTTAGCCGCACTTGGCACTGAACTGGAGTCCCTTTAGTTGACAGATGTGTTTTAATTCTTCATGGCACAGATTCAGACCATTGAAGTGCAGTGAACTCCTTACCATGTTCAACAAACCAGCCTGAGATGATTTGACCCAGCAGTAGCTACTTCCTTGTCGTACAAGGATGTTTTCATTCTGAAGTTGGCTACTAATTTGATTACTGAAAAGACGTTATCTTTGGAGAGGCTGGTGACCAGCATGGCTAGGCCGGTCCTTCCTAAACTGTTTCTGTCCAGTGTTGGTGAGCTGTGCCTCAGTGTCCTGCTCTCAGCTAGCAATAGCTACTGTACTTATCCGCAGCTGGAAGCCGTCTTCTTAAAGGTTTGGTGTGCTCAGGTGTAATTTTCTGCTAATAAAGAGAGTGTGTATATATGTTGGGATGGACAGATCCAGCCTGGGATGTTCTTTCCACTCTGATATAAAAACTGTACAATAGCAACCCAGACCCACTAATTAGCATTATTGGAGTTCCAGGGACCACACTGAACCTGCCTCTGCACTAAAATATGACTTTGACTTTCTGTTCCCTTCTTGCTACATGCTGTATTTTTCTCTCCTACACCTCCAGTAACGTTACTATGGGCTTAACAGTGTGAGGACATTTTTGAGGGTAGAAATAAAATCACAGTGAAGTGTGAAGGGTGAAGGGTAGACCCTTTGTGGAGTACCTCAAATCTTTTTCCTTTTCAGTGTGTAGAATGCCACTAAGTTAAAACGGCAGGTAAAATATCCTTACTTCTTTCACACACCCTTTTTTTCCTCTTAATATTTTTTCTTTCTGTTCTTATGTTTGCATTGTGTTCTACATGTTTCAAAGTTATGCAAGTTATTCAAGATGTATATGATGTGAACAGCTTTGCATAATCTTTTTATAAGCAAACAAAAGTAACATTTACTCAATGTAAATATCAATAAATGAGATTTTTCCTGTAATTCACAGTATAGATTCCCTTCATAGGTTTCCCCTATTTATTTTCAATCCATCTGTTGACACTTGTTCCATTTTCCCTAAATGATACAAGAAAAAAAATGAAATAATTAATAATCGCATACGGACAGTAAGCTTGTAATGTAACGGCATGTACATTTCCTTTCTTTCGCTATTATCTGTCACGTTCAAAACAGATAATCCTTTAATTGGATTAGTCAGGCTGAAAAAAGAGCTGCGGCTGAATCAGCTAGCCAAGGGGAGGAAAAAAAAAAGAAACATAAACGTACATGCAGCGCTCATACATAAAATGAATCCAGTGTGCTGAGCAGCAGAAGTACGCTTCCAAGATCAGAGGGATGGCAGAGCACTGAGGATACGGCACATTAATGGCTGAGTGTTCTTCTTTGCCTTTAATGCGAGTTGTTGCAAATTGTGAGCTCGATCTGGGCCGGGCTTTCCAGACGGAGTCGCTCTAATTAACTTTGTGGGGAACCATTAGGACGTGTTCTCTCCTCGCCCTGACTCACAGAGTGGGAAGTTCATGCACTCTGTTCATCCCTGGAGCCCGTTCCAGTCTGCCGCCCTCCCTGCTGCCCTCTGCCTCTCCCCACCTCTCCCTGGACGATCCGGGCCTAATTAAGAGAGGGAGAGCCCAGACAGCGCTCGCTGCGATGGGCAGAGGGTTCAGAAGATAAAAAGCCCGAGTGTTAAAACGGAGGAATGAAAAGTCTCTTTACGTCAGGTTTTAGATATTAAAATGAACCTGATTTTAGAATCAGCCTCAGAATACGTTCATTGTCGTTGTGCAGAGAGGCAGTGGAATTTCATTCCAGTTCAGCCTGTCCAAAGAAGACGGGGAAAACAGGTGCCTGAGGATCCAGCCCTGGGACACAATGTAGGGTTTCCAAAAAATCCTCTGTACATAAAGTAACATATACACAATAAGGACGGTGGTGAGTTGATGAGGTGTGTGTTTAAAGCCATGAAGAATGTGTGTTTACACTGAACCAGACAGCTGTCTGGTGTGTTATTTTGGAAAGTTTTACTAGAATGCAGCGTGTTGATTAACCTGAACCACTTTGTATAAAAGTAGGATATAAATCCTGTTGACTTTAGGTGCATGGCCATGTCTTGGCATATTTGCATTTGTGTCACCCTATTTCCACTTTCAAGTGAATGGATTGAAGAGACCATCTCAAAAAGCTTTGAGATGGTCAAAGCTTTTAGGAATATTGTTTTATATCCTCACCCTGTTTCAAACCGTGGCTGCTGTGTTCCTGTTTGTTCATCAACAAATGTCACAAGAGAAGCTGGATTTGTACCAACATTAAATTACACACAGGTGGACTTCGGGTGACTTTTTAAAATTTTATGTAGGACCATCAGAGAAGATTTATGTAATTTTATAAATTCACAGATGTGAAGTTTTTTTTTCCTGACTTCAAATTTATGATGCTAGTAAGCTAGTTCTCTAGTAAAAGTCCAGTTAAAGGGGCGGTACTGTGTGTTTTCCAGGCACATAGTACCACAATAAAGTAATTATATTACCTTCAGTTGTTATAGAAATGCTGTATATGTCAAACAACTAATATTAATAGCCCCTACAGTACCTTTAAGAAAATACAGTATTTGTATTGCATTATAATTATTGCCTTGTTGCGTTTTCTAATTCGACTTGTAAAATTTCGTATAAATTTAGTATTTTATTAGTATCTGACCTGCAGCAGTTATATGTTTTCCAGGCACATAGTGCCATTTTATAGCATGATCAAT